>NC_135170.1:965325-1205325 GCF_041146795.1 Maylandia zebra
AAGTGTAGTCGGATGGTAACAAAGAGAGGGAAGGTAGTCAGAACTGAGGGGATTGAACTACCAGAAGGCAACATTGCAGACATAGAGGACAGTTACAAGTACCTGGGGATCCCGCAGGCAAATGGGAACCATGAAGAGGCCGCTAGAAAGGCTGCAACCACCAAGTACCTGCAGAGGGTCAGGCAAGTCCTGAGGAGTCAGCTGAATGGTAAGAACAAGATCCGGGCCATCAACACGTACGCCCTGCCCGTGATCAGGTACCCTGCTGGGGTAATAGGCTGGCCAAAGGAGGAGATAGAAGCCACTGACATAAAGACAAGAAAGCTCCTTACCATGCATGGAGGGTTTCACCCCAAGTCCAGCACCCTGAGGCTGTGCGCTAAGCGGAAGGAAGGGGGCCGGGGACTGGTGAGTGTCAGCACCACAGTCCAGGATGAGACAACGAACATCCAAGAATACATTGGGAAGATGGCCCCAACTGACCGAGTGCTCAGTGAATACCTCAGGCAGCAGAAACCCAAGAAAGAGGAGGGAGACGAGGAACCATCATGGAAGGACAGGCCCCTGCACGGTATGTACCACCGGCAGATAGAGGAGGTGGCTGATATCCAGAAATCCTACCAGTGGCTGGACAAAGCTGGACTGAAAGACAGCACAGAGGCACTAATCATGGCAGCACAAGAACAAGCTCTGAGTACAAGATCCATAGAGGCTGGGGTCTATCACACCAGGCAAGACCCCAGGTGCAGGCTGTGTAAAGATGCCCCAGAGACAATCCAGCACATAACAGCAGGGTGCAAGATGCTAGCAGGCAAGGCATACATGGAACGCCATAACCAAGTGGCCGGCATAGTGTACAGGAACATCTGTGCCGAGTATAACCTAGAAGTCCCGAGGTCAAAATGGGAGATGCCCCCAAGGGTGGTGGAGAATGACCGAGCTAAGATCCTGTGGGACTTCCAGATACAGACGGACAAAATGGTGGTGGCTAACCAACCGGACATAGTGGTGGTAGACAAACAGAAGAAGACGGCCGTAGTGATCGATGTAGCGGTTCCGAATGACAGCAATATCAGGAAGAAGGAACACGAGAAGCTGGAGAAATACCAAGGGCTCAGAGAAGAGCTCGAGAGGATGTGGAGGGTGAAGGTAACGGTGGTCCCCGTGGTAATCGGAGCACTAGGTGCGGTGACTCCCAAGCTAGGCGAGTGGCTCCAGCAGATCCCGGGAATAACATCGGAGATCTCTGTCCAGAAGAGCGCAGTCCTGGGAACAGCTAAGATACTGCGCAGGACCCTCAAGCTCCCAGGCCTCTGGTAGAGGACCCGAGCTTGAAGGATAAACCGCCCGCAGGGGCGCGCTGGGTGTTTTTATGTATATATATATGTATATATATATGTATGTATATGTATATATATATATATATGTGTATATATATATATGTATGTATGTATATATACATATATATATATATATATATATATATATATATATATATATATATATATATGTAAGGTTGTGTGAATGTGAGATGGGTTATTTTGGTATGTTGTTCTGCTTTAGCCACGAGTGTTTTGTTTAAGTTGTAAGTATGTAAAGTCATTTTGAATTAGTTTGTATTTATTTTGCTTTTGAGAGAATGCTTTTTGTAGCTTTATTTTTGTTTATGAACTCTGTTATTTTATGGGAAGAATGCATTTGTGTTGTGTATATGTTGCAGAAATAAATGAGCTCCGGCCTGAGCAAGACGCTAACTTCGGTGTCCTCTCTAGTTGCTCATATTTGGCTACACAGTGCTCTCTAGCCTGTGTGCCGCTTGCTGCCGGTCCAGATTCCCCTAGGTCTGGTGTCGGTAACACAATCAAGGTGTTCGGAGAGTGTACTAAAAAAACCGTGGAAGAATGAGGGGTCATCAACATTTGGACCATATATACTTACAATACCTAGCTTTTGGTTAAGTATAGATAGTTTGACGATTAGGAATCTGCCCTCTGGATCTATAACTGCATCGAGTACTGTGAAATTAATATTTTTATGTATTAGAATTGCTACTCCTCTTTGTCTAGAATTATAACAGGCTGAGAACACATGAGGAAACTCAGGTGTTAAGTTTGTTCAAACCTGTGACAGGCATGTGGGTCTCTTGTAATAAAACAACGTCTGCCTGTAATGTTTTAAGTTGGTTAAGTATTTTTAACCTTTTTTCCCTAGAGCCAGCTCCATGCACATTCCATGTGACAAATCTTAGCATGCCCATAGTTGTGTGTTTGTGGCTAAAGATGTACGCTGTGTGTCTCGCTTAGACGGGTGAGGAAAATGGAAACACAACATTTTTTTTTGTAAGTAAAGAGAAGAAAATGCGCGGCAAGAAGCTCCATAGGTCTGACTATGAGTGTGCATAATAACTAATATGAGCAAATGTGTGTGGCTGTCCTATATCTGTGTGCGCTGTGTGGCTGTTGTCAATGTGTTGCCTTTAAACGCATGTGTGTGCGTGATTGTGCAGAGTGAGCATGTAGAAATAGACCGTGTTGTTTGTGGATGGATAGGGAAACAGGTGATCGACATAGTGATAGAAAAGAGAAGCAAATAAACCAAAGAGCAATGTGAGCGACACGAGAGAGACGGGAAAAAGAAATAAGAACGGAAACATTCCAATTAAAGCATTGGCGGAGAGTGACAGTGACGTTATACTAAATTAGCAAACTGAAATTACATAGTTAAGCAAAAGTTAATACAAGAGAGTGTGAGTGAAGAGGATAGTATAGCGGATTCTTATCTGGTGTGCGGACAATACAGCCATGGAGTGATGCCAGGGTCACGGTAGAGCTGTCCGTCCACGTAGAGCCGGTCCACGGCGATGACAGCCCGGGAGCCTTTCTGGATAAAACTACGTCGGACTGGGAAGAGGACCCTGCGTCGTTCCAGGATCTCTCTGGGGAACTGGTCGTTCACGCTAAAATCCCTTCCTTTCAGCTCTCTGCCGCGACTCTTCACCTGCTCCTTCTGCTTGAAGTGGCCGAATTTGGCTACAATAGGACGTGGTCTCCCGCTTCCTGTCTTCGGATCCCCGATGCGATGCACTCTTTCAAACCCTATGTTTTTCACCGTGTCCTCCGGCAGCTTCAGGTGGATTTTAATGAAGCTTCTCACGGTCGTTTCCGGGTCCTCTCCGGCAGACTCTGGAATACCAGAAAACACCAGATTATCTCTCATGCTACGGACTTGTAAATCTATAACGATCTCTTTTATTATTTTATTTTCTATGTTTAATTGGGTCAAATTTTCGGTTAGAGATTTGACCGAGTCCCGTAGCGTGGCATTTTCCGCAGCAAGTGTTTCCACCTGCCGCTGGCTGAACTCCAGGGATTCTCTCAGAGATTTAAATTCCTGGTGTAGGATCTCCACCAGGGACAGCCTCGCATCAAAACTGGACAATCACTTATCGATTGACTCCAGGATGTCGACGATATCTTTGCCTGCAGGCGATGTTGTGCTGGGGGAGTCTGCCGGGCGATATCTTTTAGATGACGGCGTCTCAGCTTTGGCCGGGGAGGATGCGCTCTGGGCCTTCTTCATTACTAAATCTTGGAAGCACCGGTCGATGTAATCTTGGAGAGCGTCTAAACTCTCCTCGTTGTCCTCCAGGGTGTTAGAGATGATAGAACAGATGTTGTTAGTTATATGACAATTGGTTAGTTTATTTGGTAATACTGAAGCTTAAAGAAACTTTATTAAATTTTACGCTACCATCCGCTTTTTTTCCGCCAAATCTCCGGCGTCTGACGTCACCTGCAACATGGGTCGCTTACCTTTTCCCGTCACTTCCGTCACTTACCTCCACACCTAAGTGACGTGCGAAACGGCTCAAAAGCTGCAACATAAATATGGAGAGTAACACCAGAATTTCAACTAGAAGAGGTTTTATTTTCAACTATGTAACAAGTTAGCTAAAATAGCTGGTACCACAAAGACGAAGACTAGTGTGGCTACCAACACAGCTCAAATTAACAGTGCAGTGGATCCTGCTTGTGCCGTGACGTTCAGGACTGCAAACCGAGCAGCATCACTGACTTTCAGCTTGTTGTGTTTGTGGATACATGACTGACTTTAATTATCCACAAAATCATCACATCTCTGTAGGATTAAGGTCGACTATTGAACGGCGTATATTTGAAAGTAAAGGCTTTAAAACCAAGTTAGTACAAACGTCACTAATGTCACATAACTCTGCCGACATGTGGCCAACAGTCATGTTTTAATGTTCTTCATTATTAAACATTCGCACATAAATAAGTGACGTCATATTCAGTACTTACTTTTTAAAGGTTTGCTCTTCGGCCGCTCCGCTTCAGCCCACACCCACTGCCGTGCTATGAAGTCTGGGATATGTTGGGCCACGTCTACACCGACCCATCCTTAAAATTCAGGGAAATGAAGGACGCATTTGAGGGCCGCATTTCGAGCAGCCTTTGAATTGGGACAGCCTTCGTCGCGTCGCTGTGATGTAATCGGCCTTAAAATGCGGCCTTTAAGGCTGCAGACCCTGAATCAGGAAACAGCCTGTCTCTGTGTGTTGGCCCTGCGACAGGGTGTACTCTGCCTCTTGCCCTGTGACAACTGTGATAGGCTCCAGCCAGGATAAGCAGAAGCGAATGGATGGATGGGTTTTTAAGGAATAACATCTAAAATAAATAAACAAAAATGGTACAGCAAAATATTATGTAAAATATGATCATACTTAAACCCATATCTGAAAATTTATATTTAATTAATTTTGAAAAACATTTTGTCAAAGCAATTCAATAAACACTCCACGATTCAGGCTCTAAAGCATTAACTCATCATAACTCTTGAAACACAAAATATTTGAACTATTCCTGAAAGCTCAAATATTTTGTGTTTCAAGAGTTATGATGAGTCTCTTGGAAGTGTTGAAATTCTTTCAGCTGAACAAATGGTTATGGTAGTTACAGGTGTTTAAAAAAACTTTGCAAGCTATCATAACACTATGCATAGCTTCTCCAAACCCTTTCATGTCTGCCACATGTGCTCATGTGAAAAGCACAGTTGGGCTCAGTGGTGCTGGACAGTGAGCACCGGGTCCACTGTGGAGGACGTGAGGCCCTGAGACCACCCTGATGAAGTCTGTTTCTGGTTGTTTGGTCAGAGACATTCGTGCTGTGTGGATCTGGACAAACTCATCCTGCTCCTCCTTACACAAAGGAGCAAATACAGGTCTATATATAGAAATATCTATATATAGACATAAGAGGTGTCTTATTACCAAGGAGTCGCAGAATAAACATCCCATAAAAAAACTCTCTCAAGACTGTCACAACCTTATTCTTACCAAACATTGTGACGGCACTGGTTACAGAAGCATTTTTAAACTACTGAAGGTTCCACTGAGCACCGACGGAGCCACATTACAGAAGTGAAAAGAACATCAAGAAGCTCCCTCCAAGTTTTCAAGCTGAGGAGTAAAAAAGATTTATCATAAGAGCTGTCCAAGAGCAAGGGACCACTTGTGGAGAGCTACAGAGAGACTAAGAATGAAAGGAAACAATAAGTAATGCAATCAGCTGCCATGGCCTGTATGCATGCTCACCACACAAGCGCATTTAAAGTTTGCTGAACAATTTTTAGACAAGTCTGTGAAATACTGGGAGAGTATAGTCTGGTCAGATGAGACTACTAAACTCTTTGAATGCCACACCATGTTTAAAGTTCAAAAGGAGGCGGTTGGAACATCCTATTGATGGGCTCTTTTGCAACATATTGCACTGAAACTGAGCTCCAGGAGGAGGCTGGGTCGGCTGTGTTGATGCTGGAGTAATAACCTCAGGGGGTCCAGAACAAACTATATTCTCTAAAATTGTCTATGTATTCAGCACGAGCAAAGTTTCAGTCCTGGTCCTAATGTTTCCCTGCTTCGAAGGAGCAGGAAGAAAATTCTTTTAAATCCTCTGAGTTGGAGATAACGGCTCCTTTGGCATTTCACAGGAATCTTAAGCAGTGGTCCTTCCACCACTACTGTGAGCATTTATTGGTATTTGTTTTCACAGAGAAAATGATTTACAACTATCAATAACATTTAAAGTTAGACAATAATCAGTAAAGTGTTGCTATGTAAATGTTCCCAAACATTTCCTCCTCTTTGGGTTCAGTTGTTGCCCAAGGTGCAGTCAGAGATCCAACTGCCAACACTCCCATAAGAAGACAACCCCCTGATTTCAACATTGAGCCTCGAATGAACAAACAATCTCGCTAATCTCATCACACCCATTCACATGCCAATGGGTGCATCAGAGAGTAACACAGGGTTAGTATCTTCCACACGGATATTCAGGATCAAGACAGGAGCAGCACCAACCTTCCTAGTAGACCTCTTGAGCTACAGCCAAAAGCCAAAAAGACTTGTTCAGCTAGGCTATGAAGTCCAGCTCAGGGTATGGGCACTATAACTCCAGAGCAGGCAACATTGTATCAGCTGATATCCTTCTAGGCATCTATTTGGTGTCTAATATAGAACAGATCATTTAAGCTGTTTTAGTTCCTGTGCATTTGTAAAACACCAACAGTCCGTTTGACTTAAGTACCACCTCTTTGTCACAGGATTGTGCTGCTGTTCTCCAGCTTTTGGTGTATGGACACAGGCAGTGAGAACACAGAGCCATGCCAGCAAACATAAAGTTACAATTAATGAACAATCTCGACTGTAGTGGTCATTAAACTTCCCTTTAATTTAAACCGATTCCAGAAACTCTTCCTGTTTTCTGCACAAAGCACCACGTTTATGGCCTGCCATGATCTGCCGTTGTACTGGATTCTCACAGCTCTGTGTTCATCGTGAGGACATATTTATGTGAATATGTAAAAAAAACCAACTCCCCTAGTTTAGTACTCAGCGCTCTGACAAGTCCCAGATGTTTGGATGCTGGAGCACAATGCCTCCGTGAGACTGGGTGTGTAAATCATGTTGTGGGGAACAGAGTAGGAATCATTTCACTCCTATTTTATGGTCTGCTGAGTCCGAGTGCTGTGTAAGGTTTAAACGTCTTCTTTCAGGAGTTCTCTTAACTGAAAGTTTTTGAGTTTCTGGATTTTATTCAAAATGCTTTTTCTGTCCTGCACAATTTTGTGGGCACTATTTGAAATCATTTACATCAGGGACATTCAGTTCAATTAAGTTTTATTTAAATAGCACCAAATCACAACAGTCATCCAAGGCAGTTTTGTATTGTAAGATAAAGACCCTACAATAATACACAATAGACATACTGAGCTGGTTAAAGGTGTCGTGAGGGGACAGGAGGAATAGAGGAAGAGACAGGACATTCGCCTATTGCAGCGCTTGCACGGAGAGAACGATCCTTCATGCTGACAAACACAGCTACAGTGCATGTGGAAAGTATTCGCAGCACTTCACTTGCTCAGCCTGCTGTCATTGTCATTCCCAGGCCTGAGCGTAAACTTAGAGGAGATCGTGCTTTTGCTGTAGCAGCTCCCAAACTGTGGCACGATCTGCCTTTAGAGATCAGGAGGCCTCTCCTCTGCCTGTTTTTAAATCACTTCTGAAAACTCGTCTCTTCACCCTGGTCTCTGACACCTTGTGAGATGCTGTTTTTTAGTTTTTATGTATTTTTATTAGTTGATTCTATGTTGTTTTCTTTTAAAAATAGGGTTGTTTAAATTTCATGTATTATGTGTTTTGTTTTTTCTTCTTTGTTCTATTCTATTATTCTTAACTGATTTACTGTACAGCACTTTGATCCTGTGCTGGTTATTTTAAAGTGCTTATAAATAAAGTTGGATTGGATTGGACGCTTTGGAAAGCCACACATTTGTCTATATAAGTTCTAATAGCTGACAATACAGCTATAAGGCAGGATTAGATCATGGCACAGATCTGGGAAAGGGTAAAGAATGATTTTGGTATCACTGAAAGTCCTAATGAGTGGCCTCCATCATCTGTAAATGGAAGAAGGTTGGAACCACCAGGACTCTTCTTAGAGGGTTAAGGACCTTCTTACCCTGAGTGATCAGGGTAAGAACGTCCTTATTCAGGGAGGTGATCAAGAACGCCATGGTCACTCTAACAAAGTCCCAGTGACTTTTCTGTTGAAAGAGGAAAATCTTCCAGAATGACAGCCATTCATGTAGCACTCCACCAACAAGGTGTGTGGCAGAGTAGCCAAACAAATGAATTAAAGTTGGCAATAACGGACTTACCAAAAACATTAGATGAATTAATGAATATGTGCATCAGGTTAGACGGCTACATGCAGGAAAGTCTGGGTGTTTTTGGGCAAAGTCTCCTCTCTGGGAGTGGAGAAGCATGAGAGCGCGCAGGCAAACGAGGAGGAGCCAGTGCAGCCTGGACGGGCCCGTCTCAGCCCGTCAGGTCAGGGAAGAAGATGTTGGGCTGGTGAGAGTTTTGCCTGTGGCCAGAAAGGTCATTTTGTTGACACGTGGCCCTCACAGGGAAAAAGGTGTAGCCCATTAATACCGTTAGGGATTCTGATGGGTGCAACTTAAAATGTTTCTCCCCACCTGATCTGCTCAGTTAAATTGTCCCATCTGTTAATCACATTTACCTCCCAAGCTCTCATTGACTTGGAATGCTACTATGCAAGTAACCCAAGCGGAAAGGGTTGCATGAATATGGTTTTGTTTTGTTTTTTATTATTATTTGACATAAATATCTTTCACTTCATCATTATGGGTGGCTGTAGCTCAGGTGGCAGAGCAGGTCAGCCACTTATCAGAAGGTCGGTGGTTCGATCCCAGGCTGCCTCCTGGCTGCATGCCAAATATCCTTGGGCAAGATACTAACCCCGTGTTTGCCTACTGGTGGTGGTCAGAGGGCCCGGTGGCGCCAGTGTCCAGCAGCCTCGCCTCTGTCAGTGCGCCCCAGGGCAGCTGTGGCTACAATGTAGCTGCCATCACCAGTGTGTGAATGTGTGTGTGACTGGGTGAATGACTGAATGTAGTGTAAAGCGCTTTGGGGTCCAATGGGCTAGAAAAGCGCTATACAAATGCATGCCATTTACCATTATGGGATATGTAGAACGACACCATATGCCTCCATCACCTGACATAGCCTACCGCCTAGCTTACCCCTAACCCTTGCTAGCAGGAGAGAAAATCTGCCACAATCATCTGTGCCCCGGCCTATGGAGCATCAGCACCTGGTTTGTAAGGTGCTGGAAAGTGGCCGAGGCTCCGAACAAGACAAATGGAAGTGTGACAAATCGGTACAAACCATATGAACTAGAGAAGGACGTTTTTTTCTTAGACTCCAGCCAAGGAAATCTGCCAGTAGCCCTTTGTTAAATCCAAGATGTGAAAAAGCGAGCTGCACCCAACCTGTCCAGGAGCCCAACGGTGTTGAGGCAAGGGCTAAGCATCAAACTGTGACACCTCATTCACCTTGCTGTAGTTGACACAGAACCGTATAGACCCATCCCTCTTTACCACCAGAATTATGAGGCTACACCACGTGCTGTGCGACTCTTCTATTACGTGCATTTCAGCCAATTTTCTTTTTTAATCAGTCTTTTTATTGAAAGAAGTTTTTGTACAATCACAGACAAGAAATTATTAAGAAATTATACAAGCAGTAGAGCATACTTCTTATAAACTGAAACCCCACCCTCCCACTTGCCAGGGAAGAAAACAAACAAACAAGCAAACAAGCAAACAAACAAACAAACAAACAAACAAACAAACAAACAAACAAACAAACAAACAAGAGAGAGAAGGTGTGACAAAAAAACAAAAAACTCATTTTACCAAGGTCGTTTTACCAACAATCAATTCCACGGACCAAACTGGCTTATCAAGATCAGATACTCTTTATTCAATATTAGACGCGTCTCAAGTATAATCCATGACCCCTTCAACTGATACATCTGAAGCCCTACTGTCACTTGATGCTGAGAATGCCTTCGACCGGGTGGAGTGGGACTACCTTTTTCATACTTTGAGCAAATTTGGCTTTGGCTTTAACCCATATCATGGGTTAAAACTCTCTACAATGCACCAGTGGCAGCTGTGCGTACTAATAATACGATCTCTTCTTATTTTAAACTCCATAGGGGCACTAGGCAGGGCTGCCCCCTGTCTCCACTATTGTTTGTCATTGCTATAGAGCCCTTAGCCTCAGCCATACGACAAGATACCAGTATCACAGGAGTCATCAGAGGAGGCCAAGAATACAAAGTTTCACTTTACGCAGACGATCTATTGCTTTTCATAACTGACCCCACCCTCGCCTCAAAACTACTAAGCACGCTGCAAAGATTTGGTTCAATGTGGCTACAAAATAAATCCTCAGAAAAGTGAATTCATCCCAATCAATGGAGCTGCAAAAGATATCCCATCTAATCTAATACCATTCAAAATAAACAATAAAAAGTTTAAATGCCTCAGAATCTGGATCTCCGACTGTTACAAAGATCTTATAAAGTAAACTACCTGCCAATGTTGGAGAGTCTGAAAAGGGACATCCACTGCTGGAACTTGTTATCCCTCTCTCTCTGCGGGAGGATCAATATATTAAAATGAACCTGCTGCCAAGGCTCCTTTATCTATTCCAAAACCTCCCTATATACAGTATCTGACCAAACATTTCTTCAGCTCTCTAGACAAGCTAATATCATCATTCATTTGGAACAAGAAGAACCCACGCATCCTGCAAAGGCCACGCCCACAAGGTGGACTGGCTCTGCCTAACCTTCTGTTCTATTATTGGTCAGCCAATATCAGGGTGCTGCTCCACTGGATGCATGACACTGATCATCTAGTGGTTCCAAGCTGGCTTCTCCTGGAGAGCTCGTCCTGTGGACGGGTGTCTCTGCGAGCATTGTTATGTGCCGAGATCCCTTCAGCCAGGCCAGTCTCTCATTATACTTCTAAACTCATTTTGGCCAATTTTGTCTGAACAAAATCCTGTTACAACGTGGCAACATCTGCTCTCTGGACCTGTGTGACATGGTCAACACAATGGAGGGAGGCAGGAATGGTGGAATTTAACACCTCCAGCCCCAACTCATCTATTTCCTTCACCAGGCTCACCAGAAATGTGGTTTCAGCCTCTTTCCATGCTTTAAGGAGGTTGAGATGATATACTTGTGCGACTCCTACCCTGTCTGACCTGATCACTTCATAGTCAATATCCCCCACTTGCCACTTGTTGAGTAAATTGGAACTAGAAGAATGGAGAAACACAAGCACTCTATCTCCCAACGAAAATTGCCTGAGTGTAGCCCCTCTACTGAACAGGCGCTGTTGATGTTATTGGGCCTCGAGCAAATTCTCTTGCAATAACCTCCCCAAAATGTGCAGCTTTGCTCTAAGGTCCAGGACGTACTGAATCTTTATTTTAACCGGACTGGGACCTTCCCCCCGTGGAGGCCTGGTGCACGTTCTGCACTTCAAACAACAGAGGGTATAACCCGCGATCCCAATTGTGTTTATCCTCCCACCCAGTAATTCATACAGCTCTTTCAGTGTGCGAGACATGATGTGCCCTGGTCAGTCAGTATCTATTTTCGGATGCTGACTCAGGAGATGACCCGAAACAGTGCCTGCTTTATCACAGATATCACGTTGCATTATCCACAAGAGCTAATGTCTTGATGCTCAATCATCCAGGAAAGCAAATCTCCAAAAAGTTGATTCTGTTCATCTGGACGTAGCGTTTTGTGGGAGAAATATTTCGTCACTCATCCAAGTGACTTCTTCAGTCTCAGCTGACTGCAGGTTTCCCCAATCTTATAAACAAGAGCTAATACAAAGCGACCACGTTTAAATGGCCTGATGAAGTGAAGCAGAGGGCCGAGGCAGAGGCAGTGCACCACCTGCTGCTCCTGCATGGTCACCATGTCGACCATCATCTGAGCCAACCCCTGCGCTGGCTGAGGGTCTGCAGGTTGGTCCACTGTAGTACTTTGGCCAGCCTTTCTACCACATCACCTCAGCACACACACCAGATGAACGTGTTTTCTCTTTTGTACTTTTTCTTTTTCTTTTGTGACTGTACATTTAATTGGAGCTGCCCACTCTGCTCAGCTCTGGCCTACCCAGCACTTTCTCTGCCTTGGACCAATCCGCCTCCTCCAGGCTCCAGCACCTACTAAAATAAACAAGTCTCTTGTGAACAAAATGGATGAGCTAAAACTACAGGTGGAAGACAGTCAAGTGCAGACCCTTTGTCCTGCACTGTGAGATAGCTATTCTAGCTATTCAAGGGCATGTTCACAGCTCCCCACATAGCAAGCAGGTCTGGCCCGGATCTGGTGTCAAGCCAGCAATGCTGGCTGACTTCCAGCATTGTAAGTGGTATGTCATCCAGATATGGGCCAGGCCTGGCATAGATGGCACTGTCTATGTGATGGCATGCCACATCTGGCTTAATTGGGGTTTGGTTTATGTGGCCCTGGCTCATAGAAAACAGGTCTGGCCCAGATCTGGCATCAAGCTGGCACTTCTGACTGACCGGTGTCATGTATGTCATGTATGTATGTCTGATTCCAATTCAATTTTATTTTCTTTTTAAAGGCAATCTGGTATCTTCATAGGAACGTGTCTCAGTGTTGTTAGACAACAATGGCACACAGCGCCATACAAACTACTGGGTACCATTTTCAGTTGCTGCAAAGAAATTTGAGAAAAATGGACCATCCTGCGTCTATTGTTTTCAATTTGAGTATCAGGGTGTCTGAATTTAATAATAATAATAATAATAATAATAATAATAATAATAATAATAATAACTTTATTTATAAAGCGCTTTCAAACAAAGTGCTGTACAACTAAAGAGATAAATAAAATAAAAGCGATACATAGCAATACAGGTAAAAGACACAATACAAGTTAAAAACAATACAAATGTAAAAACTAAAAGCCACAGAATTAAGACATGTAGGATGAACAAATGTGTCTTCAGCTTAGCTGTAAAAACCTCCACAGAGCAGCCTGCCGAATACAGTGGGGCAAAAAAGTATTTAGTCAGCCACCGATTGTGCAAGTTCCCACCCTTTAAATGATGACAGAGGTCAGTAATTTGCACCAGAGGTACACTTCAACTGTGAGAGACAGAATGTGAAAAAAAATCCATGAATCCACATGGTAGGATTTGTAAAGAATTTATTGGTAAATTAGGGTGGAAAATAAGTATTTGGTCACCTCAAACAAGGAAAATCTCTGGCTCTCACAGACCTGTAACGTCTTCTGTAAGAAGCTTTTCTGTCCCCCACTCGTTACCTGTATGAATGGCACCTGTTTGAACTCATCATCTGTATAAAAGACACCTGTCCACAGCCTCAAACAGTCAGACTCCAAACTCCGCCATGGCCAAGACCAAAGAGCTTTCGAAGGACACCAGGAAAAGTATTGTAGACCTGCACCAGACTGGGAAGAGTGAATCTACAATAGGCAAGCAGCTTGGTGTGAAAAAATCAACTGTGGGAGCAATCATCAGAAAATGGAAGACATACAAGACCACTGATAATCTCCCTCGATCTGGGGCTCCACGCAAGATCTCATCCCGTGGGGTCAAAATGATCATGAGAACGGTGAGCAAAGATCCCAGAACCACACGGGGGGACCTGGTGAATGACCTGCAGAGAGCTGGGACCAAAGTAACAAAGGTCACCATCAGTAACACACTACAACGGCAGGGAATCAAATCCCGCAGTGCCAGACGTGTTCCGCTGCTGAAGCCAGTGCATGTCCAGGCCCGTCTGAAGTTTGCCAGAGAGCACATGGATGATACAGCAGAGGATTGGGAGAATGTCATGTGGTCAGATGAAACCAAAGTAGAACTTTTTGGTATAAACTCAACTCGTCGTGTTTGGAGGAAGAAGAATACTGAGTTGCATCCCAAGAACACCATACCTACTGTGAAGCATGGGGGTGGAAACATCATGCTATGGGGCTGTTTTTCTGCCAAGGGGACAGGACGACTGATCCGTGTTAAGGACAGAATGAATGGGGCCATGTATCGTGAGATTTTGAGCCAAAACCTCCTTCCATCAGTGAGAACTTTGAAGATGAAACGAGGCTGGGTCTTCCAACATGACAATGATCCAAAACACACCGCCCGGGCAACAAAGGAGTGGCTCCGTAAGAAGCATTTGAAAGTCCTGGAGTGGCCTAGCCAGTCTCCAGACCTCAACCCCATAGAAAATCTGTGGCGGGAGTTGAAAGTCCGTGTTGCTCGGCGACAGCCCCAAAACATCACTGCTCTCGAGAAGATCTGCATGGAGGAATGGGCCAAAATACCAGCTACTGTGTGTGCAAACCTGGTAAAGACCTATAGTAAACGTTTGACCTCTGTTATTGCCAACAAAGGTTATGTTACAAAGTATTGAGTTGTATTTTTGTTATTGACCAAATACTTATTTTCCACCCTGATTTACGAATAAATTCTTTACAAATCCTACCATGTGGATTCATGGGTTTTTTTTCCACATTCTGTCTCTCACAGTTGAAGTGTACCTCTGGTGCAAATTACTGACCTCTGTCATCATTTTAGGTGGGGGAACTTGCACAATCGGTGGCTGACTAAATACTTTTTTGCCCCACTGTATCTTGAGGGAGGTTGTTCCACAGAAACGGGCACGAAAAGGAAAAGCTCTCCAACTGTCTTTTCTTACCCCTTGGTAAACTGATCATTTTTATTTCCATCAAACAGTGTGGCATCCTTTTGTTCCTAACACATACATATCAGTACATATATCCAGCATGATTTTTTCCCCATTCAAATCTGATGTGTTTGTATACTTTTATGCACTCTTTGTGTCAGTTTAGGGATAATACTTGGTGCTGTTTAGGAAAGGATCGTGATCGTGAATAGAATGATCTCGATGAACAAAGATAATCTCAATATAGGTCAAATGTGATATTTGTGGGTCCTGAACATGTGCCCTGTGGTGTTGCAGTAGCTCAGGAGGAAGAGTCATCTTCTATGTCATGTCATCTACTAATCAGAAGGTTGGTGGTTCCATGATCCCATACCTAATATCCCTGGACAAGACACTGACCCCAGTTAGTCAGACATAAATGCAGATTAAGGGTTAAAACTGTTGCGCTCGTGTTGTTTCCTGGAACAAGTTGCCCCTCCCTGAACCTAGTTTAACAGGAAGTTGTTTCCGCCCAGTTTTCAAGATATAATTGAATTCTATTCAATTATTTGTGCATCGGTGCCAAAGTCAAAGACAGAATAAATCATTTTAAGTTTTAACATTTTCATTGGATGAATTTTGGGTTCCCCCCCACACTTTTAACTGTGTGAAAGACAAAGTGCTTAGTTAACTGGTTACCTGACTGTTATCTGCTTGATGGGAAGGTCCTCAGAGTCAAGAGCCTTTACTCTTACATAGTTATAGTTTTGTTTTGCTCTGCTCTCCCTCAGGATCTTCACATCCTGTCACTGCCTTACTCAAGTAAGCCCCCCTTTTAACATATTTCCTCCTATTTTCTCCCCCCTGCCTTTTTTTTCCTGTCCTAGAGCCAAGAGAGCCAAAAAAGTGAGCACTTAAACATAAACATTTCCTTGTGCATCTGGAGCAGAAAAACATATGTTCAGCTTCACCAGGGTTCATGCTCATACGGTCACTGACCTGCACATGAACCTTTAGAGCAGTTCCCATAAATTCTGCAGTGTAGACCGACTTACTCTGACTTTCACATGTGCTTTCCATTTCCTCCCTACTGGAATAGGATATGGTCTTATCTTTGTGCGTGTGTATGAGTGTGCGATAGAGTTGATAAGAATGGTTACAGATAAAACAAAACAAAGAGTATTTTAGTAAAAACAACAACAAAAACATTCCTCTGAATGCTTCTGTTGAAAAACATCCAGATTGAATCCAACTTTAGTCAAATGTTTAGTAGTCCCACCTCGGAGCCACAGCAGTGCAGCTTACAGTGTTTACATCACAGCTTGTGTTGCAGTCCATCATCAGGAAGAAAACCAGAGAATCATATTTGGGAGCATTTTGACTTATTACTGCAATATTCCCGTTTTTCTTTGTTTTGGTTTGATGTCATAGTTTACCACAACTCTTTAAAGAAACTGAGTTATGAAAAGTTTAGGTTTAATTTTCATATTTAGGTTAAACTTTTTACTAAAAATTCAAATCCACTTTGATTTATTTATGCAAACAGTTTTTTGTTGTTTTTCTTAATAATTTATTTTATTTCATTTTCAGTATATAATGTTATCATAAAACTTTAAATATGAATAAAAGGAGGAAATAAAGATCATCATTCAGTTTGATTTATTTTTATTAAATACTAGCTCACCTTGTCGAAACCAAGTGCTATTCATTTTCTTCCAGAGATTTCCATCCACAAACTACATGAATATTAACACCAAACATTTCTCTTTGAACGTCACAATCAGTGAGTGTTTTCTGCTGTGGAAATTGTGTTTTTTAAAGATACCGTATAAGTTGGGCTGTTGTCATAACTCTATTTGTTCCTATTTGGGTTTATCATGTGTGATCTTTCAGAGTCTTATATAAACTTTACCCCTTGACTGTGTTGTTTATACTGACTACCCTGAATCCTGCCTGCAATGATTTTTGAATATCTGGATTTTGCTCTACCTCCAAGGTTTCTGCATTTGGGTTTTTGGGTCTAGTGATTATAATTATTTTTTAGTATTCAGTGATAAATGTAACTATATCAAAGACATGCAAGCGGTAAAAAAATAAAATAAACAATGAAAGCAAATCCTTTAATTCATATAAAATCATAACTGAAAGTAGGTGAAACAAATCAGAAACTGTGCAGGCAAATAAATGTAACATTTTATAACCACACATATTCACAGTTCCATTTCGGTGGCTCTTGCTTGCAAACATTATCAGTAGAAAAGTCATGTTGAGGAATTATTTGACCAGCTGATGTAACTCGTAATACTGACATATAATGTCAAATGGTAGCATATTTAACCATTAGTAAATCATGTTACCATGTAACAAAACAAAACTGTATAACTAACATTTGCCTTATTGCAATAATAGCTAGTTAGCCAGCAAGCTGTAATTTGTAGACCAGCTTAGAATAAGACATCTGGCATTGGGAGATTCATCGTGTTAGAGTCAACTTTGTTATTATACTCGTAATTAGATATAGAGTATAGACACTGGTCTTACTGTATAGGACACGTGATCTACTGTACATGCAAAGGCCTATTACAGCCTAACAGGATAGTCTCTTATGTTTCATCACCGTTTTGCATGATGCAAGCTGCAACCAAATGCAAGCTGCAATGAATGAAGGTTGTGCAAAACTCTTTTCAATACATTTGAAAAACATGACATGAACTGGGTGGTCAGGTCTAACTCCTGGTAGATGTGTAAAAAAAAGTGACTAAATGTGTCTTTAGAGAAAAATTATGAATATTATATAAAATGCTGCCTGGTGCCTTTTTTTACCTTTAGAAACAGCTTTAATGGCCTTCATGATTATTACTTAAGGCCAAGCACGTGTGAGTTTGTCAGGCCTCAGAAGCTCCACAACATAATGCAAAAAAATTTAAATTAAATTAAAAAAATTAAAATAAATTAAATAAAAATCAGTTCCAGTCATTAAAATTCATGACTCCATCAAAGCCATGGTAGCTGAATGGCTCCAGGTTGGGGCTGCAGGTGTCACGAGTGAGGCAAGCCATCCTGTTGTGCTCACAGCTGTCCTCGCTGCCTGGCTCAAAGTACACCGAATCCGCAGAGTGGATGGATGGATCCTCATCAAAGTAGTTGTGGGGCCTCAGCAGGACCCCACCCCCATTGCCCACCGTTACGGTGTTGGGGATATCCTCGGCATGAGGGATGTGCAGGAATCCGGTGGTCACCCAGGCAACAAGGTCCTGCAGACAAATCACGATTAAGTAAATAATCGAGTGCCGTTATATTGTGTTGGTGTTTAGTTTATCAGACATACCTCGTCTTCTATGCTTTCATTGTCTTCAATGTACTTGCTGAAGTCAACAGCTGGAGTCCAGATGTTGTTCTGATTGTACAGATTGCTGCTGGTCTGCTCTACATCCTTATGCTTGGTAACAGCAACCTTATACCTGCAGGCAAACATGCGTGGACTCCATCTTAGAAAACCCCGATATTAGCTGCATGTTCAAAGTGACATTATGTCACGTTTAGTGGCAAATCTGGACCCAAAATATGACTTGCAGGCAAAGTAACAAAAAACTATCTGGTGAAAATTCCAAACAGCAAAATAAGAAACTCCAGTGATCCACATGTGGCGATTAATACTCGGGAAAACAAACAGTATGAAAAACTGATGGCTCAAAATACACATGAGGTAATTAGGGAGAGTCCCCAGAGGAGCCAGCATGCGCCCAGCACAGCCCCAGCCAATGAAACAGATGGTATTAAACATGATTTGGCTGATGTTTCTTTGGGTAAGAGGGTCTAACAGAAGAGAGATGATACAGACACATGGCATCCTTACAAAACATGATGTCATGCAGTAGATATACTTACCCCAGAGTAGCAATAATATGCAATAGATGCGAGAATGTAGTGCTAACACTGAGCAAACAAAAAACCGCAGACTTGGATTCAAACGTGCAAAACAGAAAAACTCAAGTTCAAAGGCCAAAGCACTGGGTCATGACACATTAACTTGGGTATATATAAAAAAATAAAATCAATACTACACACCTGTCCAAGCCCACCTGTTCCATTACTCAAATGACCTGTTTCACTAGCTTTATTTCTTTAAGATAAAGTAGACATTTACAATGAGTCAAATTTAATGTGCGTGTTTTGATTTGTTGTTTTTTAATTTTGCTATCATTCAGTCCTACCTGGCCCAGGACATCGCCTTCTCCTCTGTCTCACTCTCTGGAAGGTGGTCCCCAGCAAAGCTATACACCTGCAGCCTGTATGAGCGCTGATGGCCCCACCTGTTGGTCTTGTTGCTGGCAATGTGCAGGTAGCGTGGTGTCTTGGTGTCATAACGCAAGGCAGCTTCCTGCAAAGGTGTCACGGTCATTAGTCTATTTTTAAGTGAAAGCAAGTGACTCCTGGTAATCTGCTGCATGATTAGTGGTTAAGTCTGGCGTCTTCTGACTGATCCAGTACAAAGATCTTAAAGCTTATGGTCACTTTTATTTATTGACCTGATTATGCTGGGCTTACACTGTGCGATTTTTTCAGTCGCGCGATTCAGCTCCTGCTCAAACTGTACGATTGACTCGCAGGGGTTAGAAGTTCATAGGTCACGATGCAGGTCTCACACTATACGGCCCGATGCTCTGATGCGACCTGAGTCACACTGTGCCTCCATAAAATGAAGGTTATAACAGAAAATCTGTCGCTCGCTCTCCCTCTCTCTGTCTTTCACTCACACAGACACACCACCACCATCAACTTTGCTAAATTGCTAATGAAAAACATGATCAGCTGTGATTGAGAAGCATGTAGATCCAACTATTTTCACGGTTGTTGTGGTCGTGATAATTTTGTGATGCCACATCGAAAAGGCTCGGATGAGCTTTCCAAAGTTCTACAAGTTGTGCCTCCATCGCTTGTGTCCAGATCACACGCTGCACAGCCGTGCTGCGCCGTCTTTTTCGCTGACATTTGTGTTTGCGCGTGAGCAGTGTGACAAACTGTGGTGACACCCTCACGACGGTCGCGAGGACTTCAAACCGGTTTGAAATCCTCACGACCAAGCGATTGATGATCGGGAGCTGGTCGTGAGGGGTCAATCGCTTCTCGTTACCCCACGTATACTACACGATGCACGACGCACGATGAAGGCCAAAATCGGGCCGATCGCCAAAACGGTCGCACGACTCAAAAATCGGCTCAAAATGGGCCAAAAATCGCACAGTGTAAGCCCAGCATAACATGGTTTTCTAGAAAACCATAAAAAAGAGACTAAAGGAAACACTCTGCTCTAGCCTGGTTACTGACACTTGTGCTGATACCTACTGATACACCGGTTCCTTTAGAGAACTGGCCTGAAAAATGACACAACCTTACAGTATTAAACAAAGTCAGTGGAAATGAATGAATCCAGTTCCACAGTCTAAGACTTAAAGGCAACAGGCTTAAGCTGGTTAAGACTAAAGCTTCTTCACAAAGAAAGATGCCACCTAGCTCATGCACTTGGCAGAACTTAAAGGGTTGAAAAATATGGAGAAAACATGCTCATTGCCATAGTACATTCACATGAGAGTGCAGTCACAGCCCATTTCTATCCCTATATGTGCAAACCTTATCTATTTAAGTTAAACATTCACTACATTCTGACAAGTTTGCTCTGTATGCGTCTCATGTGGATGGCACAAAAGGAAGACGGTTCTGGATTCTGGATTTGAGTCTTCCTGAAACATTGTTGACTCTATGGTGGAGGCAGACGTGGGATATAGAGTGCTTAACAAGACTAAAGGCCCATTTTCAAATTTGTAATAAACATTAAAAAAAATAAAAAGGGATAAACATATATATTGTTTAAGGAACATGTTCAGAGGTTCAAGTCTGCTCATACTTATCATTATCGTTATTATTATTATCATTATTATTATTATCATTATTATCATTATTATCATTATTATTATTATTATTATCATTATTATTATTATCATTATTATTATTATCATTATTATCATTATTATTATTATTATTATTATTATTATTATTATTATTATTATCATTATTATTATTATCATTATTATCATTATTATCATTATTATTATTATTATTATCATTATTATTATTATCATTATTATTATTATCATTATTATCATTATTATTATTATTATTATTATTATTATCATTATTATTATTATTATTATTATTATTATCATTATTATTATTATTATTATTATTATCATTATTATTATTATCATTATTATTATTATCATTATTATCATTATTATTATTATTATTATTATTATTATCATTATTATTATTATTATTATTATTATCATTATTATTATTATTATTATTATCATTATTATTATTATCATTATTATTATTATCATCATCATTATTATTATTATTATTATTATTATCATATTATTATCATTATTATTATTATCATTATTATTATTATCATCATTATTATTATTATCATTATTATTATTATTATTATTATTATTATTATCATTATTATTATCATTATTATTATTATTATTATTATCATCATTATTATTATTATCATTATTATTATTATCATCATTATTATTATTATTATTATTATTATCATTATTATTATCATTATTATTATTATCATTATTATTATTATCATCATTATTATTATTATCATTATTATTATTATTATTATTATTATTATCATTATTATTATCATTATTATTATTATCATTATTATTATTATCATCATTATTATTATTATCATTATTATTATTATCATCATTATTATTATTATCATTATTATTATTATTATTATTATTATTATTATCATTATTATTATTATTATCATTATTATTATCATTATTATTATTATCATTATTATCATTATTATTATTATTATTATTATTATTATTAGTGTCTGCTGTCTTTGTAACTGTCTGTCCAACCCTGAATGAGTCTCAATCACACCTGTGTATCCTTTTGTGTTCTTTCACCTTTCTGGATCAACCCTGCTCGTTTTACACTAAGAACTACTAAGTACCTTTTTTTCACCTGTTTATTTTGTGCATAAGTCTGGAATCAGGTTGTTCCAGTGGTCCCATCATTCATCCAGTGATTCTCCAGTGGAGACTCACTGGGGTTGGCTCAACTTCAACTTCACCGAGCAGAACAAGAGCTTGTGTTGTTAATAGCAGTATAACACAGAGTCTGTGCAGGTGATGGGAAACTGTAGCAGGATGATATTTAAGTGTGGTTACACGTCCACCGTAACATTTTCTTTCATTACTGGTGTTGTCTTTCCCTCTCTTTTCTCTTTAAATGAGAAAACAAAACATTAAATCTTCTAGTTTTAAGAGCGTGGAAATGTATTTCATTTGTACTATAAAAGTGTGACATGGGTTTCTCTCAGTGTGCGGTCTACAAGCATGCTTTCATACTCAATATCCACTATTTCTGGCAATGCATCTTTGAGAACTGTTGGTAAGGAAGCTAGGCATCAGCATTTCATGCACTCTGAAAAAATGTCTTTGAATTCTAAGTGCTGTAGTCTAAAACCATATTTAGCCAATCAAATACAGTCCACCAACTGCCAATAAGGATGACCGTTTAATGTAAGAAGAATGGCGTTGGAAACCCAGAGGAAACCATGGAAAGGAAATGAGATTCTAACCCAGCACCTTGTTGCCAGCTGCATCACACTGCTGCTACATTTCCTGACCCGTGTGCGCTGCTGTTTCTATTCTCTGCAGGTTATGAAAAATGCAACTGAATAAAAATGAAGAAGACCTTTTCTGTTTTGAGCTGCTTCTCCACCAGCTTAGGGATCATGGCGTAGTGATCAGGCATCCATGGCAGTGACACATTCATGTACTCCATATCTTTGGTCTGGAATACATTCTTCACACCTGCAGAGGAAATGTGGCAAAATGTTGTTTTCTTTTCTGCATTTCTATGCTTCAGTGAATGTGTGGAAGGTGGTCTTTATGTTATTTACACTCAGCGAGATGAGTGGCTGATGAATACATAGATGAGATTAAAAAGAATTACACAGGACTGGAACTGATTTCTTTAGGTAAGGATGCCTAGAAGCTTACATTGTGCATAAAAGCATCGTGGCTCCATAAGCAGCTGTAATGCTGAACATAAGCAGTAAAACACAAATTGCCTTTGGTTGCAGTAAGAAACACCAGAGGAGATCTGTTTTCACTGTGGACTCTGTGGGCAATGTGTAAGTGCTGTGGAATGTATAGTAGGATTTGTGTCTGTGTGTGTGTTCCTGCTTGGCACACTTGTGCAAACAGCTTATTGCCTGTATGGATTTATATTTACTTTTATCAAGTGTGACATATTTATTAGGAGGCTGTAAACTAAAGGCTATAATACTATACACTGCACTATATATGATTTGATTTGGTTTATTTGTTTTTCTAAAATACAGAAAATTCTAATACGAAGTTGCTGTTTTGTTTTTGTAATTTTGGGGAATCGTCCTCCACATCTGGAATGTGACATCAGCTAAACATATAACATATAGCTTTTATTAAAAAGGACTTGTACTATTATTTCTCATATTTAAGGGGCTAACATTTACTCTGACCAGCAGAGAAAGTAAAGAGGACCGTGTGGAGTGGAAAAGGGGGACTTATATCCAAATAATTTGGCCTTTGACAACAGACTTGTTTGCTTAATTTTGCAAAGCTTTACATTTACATCGGTTTTGTCAAAAAATAAATAAATAAATCACATTTAAATGTGTACGTCACTCACCAAGTACATCCAGGTCCACTTTAAAATTAATGAAGTGCGTGTGAATGTTGCCCAGGACATTTTCAGCCACCTGGTGTCCGTGTGTTTTACTCCCGGGAAGCAGGTAGGAAGAGGAGATGTAGCCGGTTGCGTGAACTTTGACCTCCACTGATCCGCTCTGGTAAAAGATGAAATCCCACATGTAGTCATAGTTCCCGATAGCCGTGATGGTCCTGAACACTAAAGCGCTGTTTGCCATTCCTCCAAAGTTGTTGTGGAAAAAGTCGGCGAAGTGCCTGCGCAGGGGCTGACCCATGTTGTGCTCAAAGATGCAGATAGAATTTCTAAACCTGACCGGGAGTGGGGCATCAATGTAGCGGTATGTGTCCACGTAGGTCGCCTGATAAGGACAATCTACTCCACGGACGAGCTCGTGGGCAAAGCGCCCAATGCCGATACTTGAATCTAGGAACTTGGTAATAATCATCCCTGGAGTCACTGAACCGTACACCGACATAGCCTCCTGTACGCTCAGTTCATACGCGATCCTTTCACCCTTGAAACGTACATCAAACACCTTCATGCCGGTGAGAGAGCTCAGTCCGAAAGCGAAGCTCCAGTCCAGGTACAGGACATGGTTGTTGCTGACGTTGTATCGCGCCCCCTCTGAGTAAAACTGCTGCGGGCCGATCTGCAGAGGCTTGCTCCTGGGCTTGAGAGAGCCATAGTCAGGCGACTCTTTATAAACGATTTTCTTAACTGACCCATTATCATATGCGCGTTGAAGTTCTTCTACAGAGTCAAAATATTTGCCGTTATAAAACAATTTCTCTATTCTCCACTGTGACATGTTTAGGCTTTCGTGGTTAAGCAGAATTTCGAAGCCCACCGGATGGATGTACATGCCACTCATATCCCTGAAGAAAGACACCCAGGTTTTTCTGTCCCCGGACCGAACTCCGCGAGGCATCTGCTCGAACGCGTTCAGCGTCTTTTTCTTGTCTACCCCAAAGCTTTCTCGAAGGAGTTTCTCTAACTTGGAGAAGATCTCGGTTTCAAAAAAACGAAAAACCAAGACGTACTCCCCAATGGTGGCCGGACGCGCATTAATGGGGACATCCACCTGATACCTCTCTTTAGTCACATCTCTGTGGTATGTTGGGTTGTCGAGAGGTCCCACTACATATTCCTTGATATAGCCTTTTGCGCCGTGGAAAACCACTGCCGTCGCCTCTCTCACCGGTTTGGTGCCTTTCTCGTCCAGGTAAGCCAGCACCTCTGCTTTCTTTG
Organism: Maylandia zebra; assembly: GCF_041146795.1. NCBI lineage: Eukaryota > Metazoa > Chordata > Actinopteri > Cichliformes > Cichlidae > Maylandia > Maylandia zebra. The sequence goes on from NC_135170.1 coordinate 990,006, forward strand.
GGAGCGACAGTTCTATTAAGAAGAGAAAGTTTTCAGATGGCTTTGTGATCTGGCTGGTGGATATAGCCAGGTCTTTTTGTTTGAGTAAATACTGCTGGACCTTCATATACTCCTCCCGGGTGAGGTCAGCGAACACAAGGGTGCGGTCGTCGTGTCTGCCTCGCAGCGGGTGGATGCGTTCACGGGAACATTTGGGTGCCCTGCTGGAGTGGATGCCGATGAGGACGATGTTCAGAATAAGGGAGAGAAGCCCTAAAAGGACCAGCGCCCATTTTGCCAAAGGGTTCATTTTTCCCTCTACCATCATGCGCGCTTGGAGCGAGAGCAGAGGAATGCGCTCTGGGTAGGAAGGACTGTTCACACAATCTAGAAGAGGAGAAACGACCCTCTTCAGTTTTCCCAGCCCCCTATGCACGGATCTGATTACCTCCAGCCCCTCTTTCCTTATTTCTTTGAGCTGCAATGAAACGGTTTCATCGACCTACTGTTCAAATCCTCCTACAAACAAGACTATTTTATGCACGATGTCTGAGTATTTAAAGATTTCACCATTTTACATAAAAAAAGGTTTTGTTTGCAGGTTTTGTTCTCAGTTTAATGATGAACATTGTACATAAGCTGCTAAATATGTAATTGCACACATTGAATGTGTAAGATATGAGCAATCATGTTTGCTACAGTAATGCTGTGTTTATAATTTTGTTTTGTTTTTTTAAGAAATATGCAAAATGTGTTTGTATTGGTATATTTTATGACAGTAAACATAAGAAGACCACTGCCCACTTTTTTTTAAACACATTTAAGTCAACAATCTAATTCAGCTGCCAAATAATAGAAACCAAATACTGAATTAGCTAAAACTTAAGTGAGATTAGCCAAACTCATTATTTTACTACCCCATAAAAAAGTACTGCATATTACTTAATGTGATTAGTGTAACATTTTTACATGTAGAACTATTGTGTTCACCCAAAAATGTTTAGAAGAAAACAGGAGTAATAAGTAAATCTATAGTTTCAATTATATCTGAATGAACTAAGCAGAAATACTACACCAACTCATCAAATGTAGCTAAAAATACTGTAAACCAGACGGAAAACCTGAAAACTGTTTTTTTAACCTAATTTAATACATTTAGCAATATTCAGTTTAAAAACGAAAACTCTCGATATAACAATATGTCACAGAACATGAAAACTTCTATTTAAAACATTCCTTCATTCTAGCATATATATTTGTGTGTGTATATATATATATATATATATATATATATATAAATATATAAAAAACTATATATACATATAGTTTTTTATATATTTACTATATGTATATATAGTAAAAGCGCTATACAAATACAGGCCATTTACCATTAGAGTGTGATTAAAGTGGTGGGTGGGTTCTTTTACATTTTGAGAGAAACCAATTGAGTCTAATAACAGATTAAATGCCATGTTGAGGCTGTCATTTTTAGCATCTACATGGATGTTAAAATCACCCACAATTATTTTATCTGAGCTCAGAACTAAATCAGATAAAAAGTCTGAGAAATCAGACAGAAACTCTGTGTAAGGCCCAGGTGGACGATAGATGATAACAAGTAAGACTGGTTTCTGAGTTTTACAGCTGGGGTGGACGAGGCTAAGCATCAGCCTTGTCCACCCCAGAGCTTCAAGAGCTTCAAATAGGCTATATTTATTATAAGTATCATTACTGCTAAAGGAGGCGAAGGAGTAAATAAACATTTGACACAATGAGCAAGATGCCATGCTGCTAGCGAGTCGGCTACGAGCTAAGCTAACGAAGCCCGATGATCCAGTGAGTGAGTACTGTGACTATAAGTAGTGAGTGAATAGTCAGTGAGTAGATGAGGCACACAACGATTATACTATGAAATAAGAAGTTATCTATAGGTTTTCAATTAATTAATTGCTATGCAGATAAGCTACACAAAAACACCACATAGTGTTGGAACAGGAACATGAAATTTTACTCTACAGCAAAGAGAATGAACACCTGTGGTAATCAACTCACCTGCTTCTTATCTGATGATCAGTCAGCTCCCTTCAAATACTGAGGGCATTTCTTTGACGCTTTAGTGTTAAACCAGTCGCAGAGCCTGCCCTGTTTTCCTCAAGGAAGATTTGTGTGTGAGTTGAAAAGAGAAGTCTGTTTCGCAATCAAGTTTAAAGATGGAGTCGAATCTGGCAGAGCATCGGCTTGGATACTGTATGTAGAGACTGTGCATGTTTTCCCGTTTCTGTTTCTGTAAATATTTTTGTCATATCATTATAAATAGATTTACCAAACTGCATTCTGAGTCTGCGTTTGAGTTCTGCCTGCTCTTGGAGTATGACAAAAACCTGTTACCTTAATCATATGCCATCACTGCCTTTTATTTCACTATTAAAATTCAATAGACTAGGCTAGGACAGGAATGTCTAACAAGTCCTTGTTGGTTGTGCAACTCCTCTTGGCAGAGCTCTGCCTTTTAAATTTATCTGTGACAGCAGCTGACCCGAGAACACCCTTCTCTTGTTGTCTGGGTGGCTATCATAAATATTTAAAAGTATGTTGACAGGACCAATAGAGCTGAACACAGAAATGTTTATAGGCTGCAAGATAATTAACTATAAAGTGCTTGCATATTTGACACATAGTAGTTATACAATGGCTCAGAGGCTTGGAACTTCAGCGTACTAATAAACATCCTAAACTAGTTTAGTGCTATCCAAAATGTTTTTCTCAGACTTGATATGAAGGTCACAGTCGTTATCACAAATGATTTTATTTGCACATTTTTATAACTCACATGTTAAGGCTAGGTGTACATATCCAAATACATGTAGTATTTCTGGCCATGAAAGAGAGGCGAAATCACATGACAAATGTGCCAGTTTCACTCAGATCAGAGTGCCAAAGCCTTTGACCACTGACTCATCTAAATAACACCAGACCATGTTTGTTCAGTGGTTAGTACTTTATAATATCCATCCATCCATCTTCATCCGCTTTGTCCGGGGCCGGGTCGCGGGGGCAGCAGCCTAAGCAAAGAGCAAGCAAGATATTACTTTATAATAATATCACACAATTAAGCACTATTAAGAAGCTTTGTTAAGGTATTAGTAAGGCATTGGCAAGTGCTTATTTACGTATGCACAGCATGTCTTTATCCTGTCTTCCTTCTCTCACCCCAACCAATCGCAGCAGATGGCCCCGCCCCTCCCTGAGCCTGGTTCTGCCGGAGGTTTCTTCCTGTTAAAAGGGAGTTTTTCCTTCCCACTGTCGCCAAAGTGCTGCTCATAGGGGGTCATATGATTGTTGGGTTTTTCTCTGTATGTATTATTGTAGGGTCTACTGTACAATATAAAGCACCTTGTTGTTGTCATTTGGAGCTGTATAATTAAATTAAACTGAAATGAATTGATATTTATAAATGACATTAGGAGGAGTAATGAGGCACGCGCACGCACGTACACGCACGCACAGACTCAGAACAGACCTCTGCAAATACAGTCATGTCAGAGGAGGATGTAGAAGCCTGTGGTGCCTCAGTAAAGTTTGGGGAGGGAGTAGATGACTCTGAGGATTTGGATGATCCTCAGCAGCAGTCATGTCAGCTGAGGTAAATGTGCCTGCTGCATCAGAAGAAGCTCCAAGATACATCAGTAATGCCCATGGGATGTTTATACAAAAGATAATTCTTTTTAAATGTAGGCTGGAAGAAATTACATGGGTAGATGTATCAGGTCTACACATTAACCACACAACAGAAATGCAAATCACCCGAAGATATTGATATGTCCAAATATGATCTAACAGCTGCAACTAAACATAGCTAGACATTTAACAGTTAATCTGGAAGAATTTGAGGCAATTTAGACATATCTTTGTGTTAAAACAGCAAACTAAAAAACACTTTAATGTTACCAGAAAACATTGGGTACAAGGTAACAAAAAAGCTAGCTCTTATAAATTGTAAATGCTGTTGCAGTTCTACTTAAATTTACAAGCAAATAGCAAATTCTAATGAAAAACACATTAGCTAAAATGAATAACAAATTCATCACATTCTATTTATCAGGTGAAAATTATAGTGGCTCTATTCAAATGAATTTGTTCAAAATGAAAAGCCAACTCTAAGTTGCAAAACAACAACAAAAAACAAAAAAAAAAACAAAAAACAAACAAACAAAAAAAAACATGCACACAAAAATTGGCAAGTTGTTAACAGCAGCTGGACATACTACAGCAAGGCCACGCTGCAGGCCCTCATCACATCTGTTACAGGGTCCAGAAGTCCTGCCCTGCCCACCTTTCTGGCTTTCTGCAGCATCTTTTCACTCTTAGTCTGCTGCTGGATATTTAGTTCCAGTAACAAAGAAAGCCAGGTCTATACTACAGGCTTTAAAGGTGGCAGTAATTAAGCCATTACTTAAAAAGCCATGGCTTGACCCAGTTGTCTTAGATAATTGTACGCCAATCTTAAACCTTCCCTTTATCTAGAAAATTCTTGAATTGGTAGTTGTAAAATTCTCCTATACTGGCTTCTCGTCATTGTCAGCCAGCCAGCTTAACAGCTCTCCTTGTTAAATCCAGAATCACATTTAAAATCCTTCTCCTCACATACAAGGTCTTGAATAATCAGGCCCCATCTTACCTTAACAACCTTGTAGTACCATATGACCCAAATAGAGCACTTCACTCTCAGACTGTTGGCTTACTTGTGGTTCCTAGGATATTTAAAAGTTGTATGATAGCCAGAGCCTTCAGCTTCCAGGCCCCATTTCTGCAGAACCAGCTCCAGCTTGGATTTGGGAGATAGACACCCTGCCTACTTTTTAAACTATGCTTAATACTTTTCTTTTGAAAGAAAAGACAAAGCTTATAGTTGGGCTGGATCAGGTGACCCTGAATCCAACTAGGCCAATCCAAATGACAGACTAGACCAAAAGTGAGTCTGTGACACGGCAGACCCAAGCTCAGATTCTTTAACCACCAGAATTTGGAGACATTTGACTGAGTGAGGGACAGGAGGTCACTGAACAAGCTACTCTCCATCATGGACGACTCATCATACCCACTCCACTCCAAACTACCGAGGCAGCAGATCTCTTTCAGACTCATTCAACCCTGCTGGCATTAAGAATGTTTCAGAAAATTCTTCCTACTGTTCTCTGTAAAGCAGTATAATAACTCTACATATGACTCTACATATATTTCTGTATTACATAAAACCGTTTTCATTAGATTTATAGTGTAATTATTATTTATAAATGCAATTTGCACTACTCTTAAAAAATGTAAGCCTTACTTTTAGTGTTCCATCTATCCACTCGCTTATCCTTTTTCAGGGTCGCGGGGGGCTGGAGCCTATCCCAGCTGTCTTAGGGCGAGAGGCAGGGTACACCTTGGATAGGTCACCAGTCTGTCACAGGGCGAACTCATAGACAAAGACAACTATTTGCGGTCATATTCACTCCTGCATTCAAACCTATTGGCAATTTAGAGTTTCCAATTACATGTCTTTGGACTGTGGAAGGAAGTAGGAGACACCCATGCAAACACGGGTACAAACATACAAACTCCAGAAACACAAAAAGCCCCCGGCCTGATGATGGAATTGAACTAAGGACCTTGCTGTGAGGAAACAGTGCTAACCATTATGCCACCGTGCCTTTTAACGTGTTTTTTACTTGTTTTTTATCACTATTGTGTAAATAAATATTGGCTCATAATTTGAACCAGAGGTGGGGGACTGGAGCATGGCAGCTAATGTCTAGTGATCACACTGAGGGGAGAGGAGAAAGGGGTTAGTGTGGTAATGGCTGCTAAGTCCAGGAGATGGTGAATATAACTAAACTGACTGCAGGGGGAGAGAGATGAGTTTTAAGGGGAGGTGATGTCAGTCTAGGTGAGTAGAATGGTACGACAGAGCTGACCTGAGTTTAAGCAGGGTGTCAAGGCCTGTGGCTGACATCAGCTAAAGGTTGCCAGAGCAGGAAGCCTGGAACAGCAAGAAGGGGAAGAAGTGCCTGGCAAGCCGGTGGGTCGTTGACTTATTTTGTTATTACCTCCTGGGCCATTCTTTAACCTCTGTCTGGAATGCGCCCAGCTGCAGTGGTTGCATCGTATGAAGAATACCAATGTCTGGGTCACCCGGTGGTATCTTGCTTTGCTGTGTGAGTCAAGCAGGTTAGGACCCAATATGCAAGACTCAAAGGCTGAATTGAACTCAAAAAGCAGCTTTAATGTTGGCAAATATGAAATACAAGTCCAAAAAAATCTAGCCGTTCAGGAGACTAGCCACGAGGCTAGCAGTGCACACGAAGCAGTTAAGGAGGCTGGCTGCAGGGCCAGCGGTGAGATTGAGCAGTTCAGGAGGTGGGCCGCGGGGCTAGCAGCACTTCAAGGCTGACTGCCAGAGGCAACAGTACACCTCGGTCGTCTTGGTTGGCGGCGGGAACCCTCGGGTGATGAAACACGGAAATCTAGCCCAGGAACAGGCTAGAGGGTCCATGTTGGTCTCATCTGAGCAGAGCAGCTTCTTCCACATGTTTGCTGTGTCCCCCACATGGCTTGTGGCAAACTGCAAATGGGACTTCTTCTGGTTTTCTGTTAACAATGGCTTTCTTCTTGCCACTCTTCCATAAAGGCCAACTTTGTGCAGTGCACGACTAATAGTTGTCCTATGGACAGATTCCCCCACCTGAGCTGTAGATCTCTGCAGCTCGTCCAGAGTCACCATGGGCCTCTTGGCTGCATTTCTGATCAGCGCTCTCCTTGTTCTGCTGTGAGTTTAGGTGGACGGCCTTGTCTTGGTAGGTTTACAGTTGTGCCATACTCCTTCCATTTCTGGATGATCGCTTGAACAGTGCTCCGTGGGATGTTCAAGGCTTGGGAAATCTTTGTGTAGCCTAAGCCTGCTTTAAATTTCTCAATAACTTTATCCCTGACCTGTCTGGTGTGGTCGTTGGACTAGTGATGTGACGTTCTGTATCGAGGCTTCGAAGCTTGTGTCGAGTAATGGAGGGGGCGTTTCCGCGATGCGCGTATCGAGGCTTGCTTCATTTATGGGAGGAGCTGAAAATGATGACGTCCGAAGCCTCGCTGCCCGGCTGTACCACGTGACTGGTTCATGAAGTGGTTCGAACTTTGCTGCGAGATATGACAGCGATATAAACCCTCAGACTTCATTCAAAATGTGGGTGTTTGATGGAGAGTTGCGGTTAGTGAGAGTTTGGAGACAGTTTGGAGGTTTATGAGAGTGAGGAGAGAAAGTTACGTGTGTGATATTTATATTTGTGCTTTGTCTTTATTGTCTTTCCTCAGGAGAACAATCTCAAATAGATGAAGACCTGGTTACCATGGTGATTGAGGACTCCCAGCCATTTAGCATTGTGGAGGACAAAGGATTTAAAAGATTTGTTAAACCATTAAATCCCAGCTATGTTCTCCCCACTAAAAAGGTCATAAAAGCAGTGAAAATTTAGTTTTTACAGAATAAAATGTGAACAGGCAGGACTGACGCCTCAGTGTGTAGCTGTCCATACCTCAACGTTACAAAAGCACAACCACTGTCCACACCCCAACCACACCTCACCTCACAGTAAATGATCATTTCCATTTTAAGCATTTCCAAACGATCATTTCCCATACTGCCACTATAAATATACACAGTATACTGCATCACTACAATATACATGTTTTACACACTCCTTTTGTTGTTGACATTTACAGGCTGTGTGCAAAATGCCACACTCTTCAAATTCATGCCAACTAATATTTTTACATCCAGTAGGTGTCCTGCTAGAGCAAATGAAGCTTCAAGAAGCTTTGTGCTGGGGTGAACCAATTGGATGAAAAGCTTCAGTGCTTCATGAAGCTTCATCTGCCCATCACTAGTTTGGACTTCATGGTGTTGTTGCTCCCAATATTCTCTCAGACAACCTCTGAGGCCGTCACAGAGCAGCTGTATTTGTACTGACATTAGATCACACACAGGTGCACTCTGTTTAGTCATTAGCACTCATCAGGCAACGTCTATGTGCAACTGACTGCACTCAGACCAAAGGGGGGCTGAATAATTACGCACACCCCACTTTGCAGTTATTTATTTGTAAAACATGTTTGGAGTCATGTCTGATTTTGGTTCCACTTCTCATGTGTGCACCACTTTGTGTTGGTCTTTCACCTGGAATTACAATTAAATTCAAGACAAAATGTGGGAAAGTTCAAGGGGGCAAAATACTTTTGCAAGCCACTGTATACCCTCACCATAGGAAAGGTGCAGGACCCCAGCTGCTGCCACCCAAGGAACAGGTACTGGTGCAGGAGATGACTGGGTCTCAGCTGCTCTTACCCTGGGAACTGGTGCAGGGACCCACCGGACACCAGCCACCTCCACTTGAAGAACGATATGGGCACAGAAGAAAACTGCACCCTGGCAACCCTGGGAGCAGAGACAGGGACTGGCTGGTCCTAGCCACCCTGACCTGGGGAACTGGAATGGATGCAGGGGAAGGCTGTGTCCGAGCTGCCCAATGAGCTGGCGTGAAACATCCACTTTCATCGCTGGAGGATCAGGCGGGGCAAAAGCAGTAGTGGGATTCGGCAGCTCCGAGGACCCCTTCAGGACAGACAGGTCCACTAGTGGGGTAACTCGTGATCTAGGGCAGGGGTTTCAAACTCCAGTCCTCGAGAGTGGGTGTCCTGAAACTTTTCCATGTGTCCCTGCTGCAGCACACCTGAATATAATTAGTAGCTCATTAGCAAGAGTATAGAACTTGACTGCAAGCTGATGGGACAACCCCTAAACTTACTCAAGAAAATTGAAGTAAATGTAAGTGTTTGGAAAAGTCTACTTCTACTTTTATTGCACCATGTTCATTCATCATGAGCTGCTGTGATAGGAATCAAATGGCTGAATTGCCACCTCAGCTTGAAGTCAAGTTCTATAGTCTTTTGTTCCGTAGAGAGTTTTCTGGACTCCACTCAAACAGACACAAAGCAAGTGGACAGCCTTATTTCGCTCTTTTGTCCATAGCAGGCCGACACGAGTCGCACGCCAGGCCGTGAAAACCAGATGAGAGACAAACCTTTGCGCCCAGGGTGGTACAAAACTCTTTCCACACACGTGAGGTGAACTGAGGTCCCCTGTCAAAGACAATATCCTCTGGGATACCAAGGAGTCTGAACACATGTGTGGTGAGCAGGCGGGCTGTTGCCAAGGCGGTCGGAAGCTTTGAGAGGGCAATAAAGCGTGCAGCCTTGGAAAGACGATCGACAATGGTTAGTACAGTTGTGTTACCTGCAGAGGGTGGCAGCGCCATGATGAAATCCAGGGTGATGTGGGCCAGGCCGGCCAGGCGTGGGAAGTAGCTGCAGTAATCCAGACAGCAGTCGGTTGAGAAGTTTATTTCAGGCGTGAGTTGAGGGATTTCGCCAGCTGGATGTATTCCAGGTTTTTGTGGTCCCTCCAGACAATAAACAGATGCTCAGTGCCCTCCAGCCAGTGCCTCCATTCCTCTAGGGTGAGTTTTATGGCTAGCATTTCTCAATCCCTGACATCACAATTTCACTCTGTAGGGGAGAGACGCTGTGAGAAAAAGGCACTTGGGTGGAGTTCACCTTCAAACCGCCGAGACAGGACCTGATTCTCCTCCTCATTCTGACACATCCACCTCTACCACAAACTGTTGACTGAGATTAGGTTGTCGGAGGATGGGAGCTGTGGCAAACCGCTCCTTTAGACTGGAAAAAACCACCTGAGCTGGCTGGTTCCACTGGAATGACTTTAGGTGAAATTAGTTTTGTGAGAGGCAGAGCAATTCTACTGAAATCTCTGAAGCCTGCAGACCAGGACCACCCGACATAGGAACAGTTTCTTTCCCCTCGCCATCTCCCTCCTAAACAGTTGACCTGTCACACTGCTCCCACTGCCAGACTGCAGCTGCACCTTATGTACATTTTGTAGTATTCATTCCACCTCATTCATTTCTGTATTTTATGTATATAAGTTTAGATTCGTTATTTATAGTTGGTTTACACAGCTTTGTGTGTGTGTGTGTGTGTGTGTGTGTGTGTGTGTGTGTGTGTGTGTGTGTGTGTGTGTGTGTGTGAGATTTATATTGCTGTGCTTGAGAGCCACCATCTACCGGAACCAAATGTGTGTGTCTGCACATATACTTGGCCAATAAACACGGTTCTGATTCTGATAACTCAACAGTAAAAATGAGCAAATCTGAGGAAGCGCTGGAGTTGCTGGCAATTGGGAGGTTTGGGCCAGTCCAGCACTGCTAGAACCTTCACCAGGTCGGGTTTTAGGTTACCTTGTAAACGGATACTCAAAGTGACCTAAATGGGAGTTAAACGCTGTCTTCCACTCATGGTAAGCATTACGGAGGTCGAGTTTACTGAAGATTGTCGCCCCCTGGAGCAGCTCAAACGTAGAAGCGAGGAGAGGTGGAGGATATTTGTTCCTGATGGTGATTTTATTAAGCCCACGGTAATCAATGCTTGGTCGGAGTGTTTTATTTTTTTTCTCCACAAAGAAGAACCCTGCTGCCACTGGGGAAGATGACGGTCGGATGATGCCTGCAGCTAATTTCTCAGTAATGTATTTTCCCATTGCTTCTCTCCTGGGTTGAGGGAGGCTATACAGGCGGCCTGAGGGACTCGGCACTCCCGGGAGGTGATCTATGGCTTAATCATAGGGCCGATGAGGAAGAAGCAAACATGCCTGGTCCTTTCTAAACACCCTCTGCAGATCGTGATCGGCAGAGGGAGTTGCGTTGGCGCTCCACCTGGGAGAATGGTGAACGCCCGAGCTGCATAGGTTGCTCCCCTTCCCACCTTCACTGTACTCACGTGTTGCCCGAGGTCGGGGTGAGGTCTCCATTGGCACCATTGGCTCTCGGAGAGAGCAAATTCGCATCTTCGGTGCGCCTGCAGCCAATTATCCACCTGGATCCAAAGTGCCATAATAGCATCTAGGGAAGTAGGCAGTTCACACATAATTAGTTCATCCTTTAGTTCTTTATTAACATTATTAAACAAGGCACTCCTTAACATTTCTTGTCCCCACTCTGTTTCCTCCGCCAAGGTCCAAATCTCAATGGAAAAACTGGAAATGCTGTGCTTACCTTACTTGAGGTTAAGTAGGCGGTGACCAGCTGCTTCAGCACTGGACCCCTTATCAAACACAGCTCTGAACTTAGATAAAAAAAGGCAGCATATGAAATTACAGGATTTGAGCGCACCACAGCCTGAGCCCATGTCAGAGCATGGTCCCTCAGCAACTGAATAAAACAAGCAATTATAACTCCCTCACTCGAGAATGCATGCTCCATTGCCAGAACTGAAGCTAGCACTGCATCAGGGATCCAGCTCATTTCCCCAGCTCCCCTGAGAAAGCCTCTGGTCTAGGTAGATGTTTGTGAAACGGCACAGGAATGAAAGTAGGTGATGGTGCACTTACTGTAGCTGCTGGTGATGCTTGAGGGGTTGTGCTGGAAGGTGGTCCTTCTGCTAGCGGGGTTTGCTGTGCAGCCGCCTGAGTTAGGGCCGCAACGTCTCCACTGAGCTGAACGAGCATTTGTTCGTGGCATTGTAAACACACTTCCAGAGTGACAGGGATGAGGAAAGAGGGGGATGAGTCAGCTGAGTCCATGATTTTGGCTGGACTATTCTGTCACAGCGGAACAGGATGGACTCAAGCGCAGAATCACAAGAAACATTTCTTTACTGACACAACACCGAGTGCACTGTATACAATTGGGGGAGAGGGTGTCCAGGGATCCACTGGTGTCGGGAGAACAGAGCTTTTACTCTTGCACACAGCTCCACACACTCACTGTCGATCTGCTTGCTTCTCATGGGAAACTTTCCTCCTCGCACACACCGCACTCAAAATGCCACACTCCCTTACAGGTTCCAGGAAACAATCAGTCTTTTATTTACCATGTCCAGTTGGTCCAAAGTGCAGCTGCTCATCTGCTGACTGGTACAAAATGGAAGGTGCATGTAACCCCAGTGTTGGTCTCGTTACACTGGCTTCCTGTTCCTTACAGGATCCAATTTGTTTCTTTAGTTGTTTTTGACTTCATGAACTTCTTCACAAATAAAATTTTAATCATTAGAGAAAAAATTACCAGTAATCATCCCACAGATGTAATATTATCTACAGCTACTCTTAGTACCATTGATGTTAAGTTAGACTCTTTTTCTCTAATTGATCTTTCTGAGTTAACTTCAATAATTACTTCCTCCAAACCATCAACGTGTCTTTTAGACCCCATTCCTACAAAACTGCTCAAAGAAGTCCTGCCATTAATTAATTCTTCGATCTTAAATATGATCAACCTATCTCTAATGATCAGCTATGTACCACAGGCCTTCAAGCTAGCTGTAGTTAAACCTTTACTCAAAAAGCATCTCTAGACCCAGCAGTCTTAGCTAATTATAGGCCAATCTCCAACCTTCCTTTATATCAAACATCCTTGAAAGAGTAGTTGTCAAACAGCTAACAGATCATCTGCAGAGGTTTATTTGAAGAGTTTCAGTCAGGTTTCAGAGCTCATCACAGCACAGAAACAGCTTTAGTGAAGGTTACAAATGATCTTCTTATGGCCTCTGACAGTGGACTCATCTCTGTGCTTGTCCTGCTAGACCTCAGTGCAGCGTTCGATACTGTTGATCATAATATCCTATTAGAGCGATTAGAACATGCTGTAGGTATTACAGGTACTGCACTGCAGTGGTTTGTATCATATCTATCTAATAGACTCCAGTTTGTGCATGTAAATGGAGAGTCCTCTTCACACACTGAGGTTAGTTATGGAGTTCCACAGGGTTCAGTGCTAGGACCAATTCTGTTTACATTATACATGCTTCCCTTAGGCAGCATCATTAGAAGACATAGCATACATTTACACTGCTATGCAGATGACACCCAGCTCTATCTGTCCATGAAGCCAGATAACACACACCAATGAGTTAAACTGCAGGAATGTCTTAAAGACATAAAGACCTGGATGGCCGCTAACTTTCTGCTTCTTAATTCAGATAAAACTGAGGTTATTGTACTCGGCCCTGAAAATCTTAGAAATATGGTATCTAACCAGATTCTTCCTCTGGATGGCATTACCTTGGCCTCCAGTAACACTGTGAGGAACCTTGGAGTCATTTTTGACCAGGACATGTCCTTCAACGCACATATTAAACAAATATGTAAGACTGCTTTCTTCCATTTGCGCAACATCTCTAAAGTTAGAAATATCCTGTCTCAGAGTGACGCTGAAAAACTAGTTCATGCATTTATTACTTCCAGGCTGGACGACTGTAATTCATTATTATCAGGAAGTCCTAAAAACTCCCTGAAAAGCCTTCAGCTGATCCAAAATGCTGCAGCAAGAGTCCTGACAGGGACTAGAAAGAGAGCAGATTTCTCCTGTTTTGGCTTCCTGTTAAATCCAGAATTCAAAATCCTGCTCCTCACATACAAGGTCTTAAATAATCAGGCCCCATCTGATCTTAATGACCTTGTAGTACCATATCACCCTATTAGAGCACTTTGCTCTCGCTCTGCAGGCCTACTTGTTGTTCCTAGAGTATTTCAAAGTAGAATGGGAGGCAGAGCCTTCAGTTTTCAGGCCCCTCTTCTGTGGAACCAGCTTCCAGTTTGGATTCAGGAGACAGACACTATCTCTACTTTCAAGATTAGGCTTCAAACTTTCCTTTTTGCTAAAGCATATAGTTAGGGCTGGACCAGGTGACCCTGAATCCTCCCTTAGTTATGCTGCAATAGACGTAGGCTACCGGGGTTTCCCATGATGCATTGGGTGTTTCTTCTTCAGTCACTATGTATTAATAGACCTCTCTGCACTGAATCATATCTGTTATTAACCTCTGTCTCTCTTCCACAGCATGTCTTTATCCTGTCTTCCTTCTCTCACCCCAACCGGTCGCAGCAGATGGCCCCGCCCCTCCCTGAGCCTGGTTCTGTTGGAGGTTTCTTCCTGTTAAAAAGGAAGTTTTTCCTTCCCACTGTCGCCAAAGTGCTGCTCATAGGGGGTCATATGATTGTTGGGTTTTTCTCTGTATCTATGAAGCGCCTTGAGGCGACTTATGTTGTGATTTGGCGCTATATAAATAAAATTGAATTGAATTGAATTGAATTTTTATTGCCTGACTCTATTATTCCTTCTTAGAACTTTTTTTAGAAGTCAGAATTTTTATTGTCATTGCACAGTTGCTTGCACAGTGAAATCAGGTAGCAAGACCACAAAAGTTCAAAAGTAGAGAAAACAACATACAAAAAAGGAAAAATAATATAAGAACACTATATAGGCTATATACATGATGTTTGGGCTGTCTACAAGGGCATTGTAAAAAATATAATAAATAATAAAGAAGGAAGATAGGGATGGAAATTGAACATCTGCAGAAATATTGCACAGGGAATGGCAGCAACGTAATAAATAGCAGCAACAGAATGATTGTAAGGGAGAGGTCTGCTCACACTCTTACTGTGCATCTATGGTTCTGACAGCACACTGGAAGACGCCTTTTATAATTGCTCTGGTTCTGGAGAGACATCTGGAGCTGACAATAGAGTCCACGGAGGAGAGTGGACAGCTGACCATCTTCTCTGTTCTGATGACCCTCTGGAGTCTCTTCTTATTGGCTGTTGTGCAACCAGCGTACCACACAGCGATGGTGGGCACCAGAACACTCTTGATTGACACTAGTAGGTCAGTCTTCACTAGGGCTGATGTGTTTGTGGACCAAGAGAGGTCCTTGAAAATGTGGGTGCCGAGGAATTAAAGGAGGACACCCTCTCCACATAGTCACCGTTTATGGAGAGGTGAGGGGGATCAGTTCTTGTTTTGTGGAAGTCCATGACCACTTCCTTGGTTTTCCTGGTGTTTAGGGTGAGGTGATTGTAGTTACACCATTCTGTCAGAAGCTGGACCTCATCTCTGTAGGCTGTGTCGTTATCATTGGTGATGGCCCCATCACAGTGGTGTCATCTGCAAATTTGATGATGATGTCGCAGGGATGCGAGGGGGTGCAGTCATTGGTGTAGTCGGTGTATAGGAGAGGAGTCAGCACACACCCCTGTGGGGAGTCAGTGCTGAGTGACAGGGAGGATGATCTCCGGTTGCCAACCTTGACTGATTGTGTGTGGGGCAAATTTACCAGCTTGGGTATAAGAATGTTTGGGATGATGGTATCAAAAGCCCAGCTGAAATCAATGCAGAGTCCCAGGATTCTCCAGAGCAGAGTGGAGGGCAGTGGAAATTGCACCCTCGGTGGACCTGTTTCCCTTATAGGCAAGCTGGTGGGGGTCAAAGCTGGGTGTGAGACAGTACTTCATGTGTTTATTGTCTTTTATATTTTATTGCATCATTGTTGTGCATTTTACTTGTTTTAGCTGCATTTTAGTTTGTAAAGCACTTTGAGCTGTTGGAAATGTGCATTAATAGTAAACCTACTTGACCTTGATCTAAACTTGACCTTGATTTAACTGGCAGAAATTCAGGAATACAAACAGGAGGAACACACAGAGATCGTGACACTGGGCGGAGGGAGACACAGATATACACAACAGTGAACCAGGGCGGAGAGGAAACACCTGGGGAACACAGCTGAGCATAATCTGATGGGATAAGGGAAGAACGTATCCCTGTGATGTGCCCCTCTGTCTTGTGGTGAACAGAAACTATTTTTTGGAGTGACACAAATCATTTTTGTGGCATCTTATTGTAACAACTGATTGTTCACTCATTTTAGTTTTAGTAGTTGATTTAAATGGCTGTACAAAAAAACACCTGAGGCTTTGGCTGCAGTTTTAGGTAAACAGGTGCATATATCTTTGCTGACCGCAAGGTTTGGAAACAAGTTTTTGAATTCACAATTTGTTTTTGCATGTCAAGTTATGAAAATCATTTGTTAAACATGTTTGTGGTTTTTACAGTAAAACAACCTTTTCCTCCTTGGATTTTATGATTTTTGTGAACTGTAAATTGTGAGGTGTGCTGAAAAGAAGGAATCAAGCAAGGCAAGGTAAACAGTTTAAATGTGAAACATGAAAAGGTCGAATCAAAAGTAATGAAAAACAGCCAATAAAAGTTTGGACCTCAGATCAGTTTGCAGTGGGCACGTCCCACTACGGATGTGAAAGTTTGCACCTTGATTGAAAAAATATTTTAAAATATATTAACAATAAAAACACTGCTTCATTAAAAGTGTGTAACATGGTTAACCGTCAATATCTACATGGGAATCACAAAGTTAATGGAAATTTAATGTAAGCAATTTAATGTGTTTGCGTTTCAAACATCAGCTCCTCACGTTTGCTAAGGTGCTTAGCAAAGGAAGACTAAGCTATTCATTTTCTTTTTACTGCTACCTGTTTCATAAAGAAGAGGGAGCTTCATAAAGTGCAGATCAAACAGTGAAAACTGTTTGTGCCTTGAACTCCAGCCACAGACCAGTGCTCGCTAAATGAACTTTGATATTTTTAGATGTTATGAAAATGAGATGAAATGAATAATGACTACACTGTTTTCCTGGAGATAAATACACAAATGCATACGTGTCCTCCTTAATGTGCTGACCTCTTTGCTGTAGTAACAAGAAAACAGGATGACCCGATGATCCATGGAGAGCAGCTGAACATACAGTACAGTTGGAGAGCACCTTATATGGCCATGGCCATGTGGACCAACGTTCACATTTTTTCTTCTCCTTCTAATAACTTCAGTGTCATAGATTCATAATGATATGGCTTTAATAGGCTCTGTGAAGTTTATCAATCTTTTTTCTTTGTCATGCTAGTGTAGTTTAGGGACACAGAATGCACTCTGCAATTCTCCCTGGTGCCTTTGATGCCTATGGGCCATATCGATACTTGTATCTGACCTCACATATGTGCAACTGTTACCACCTGGATTTGCAGATGTTTCTTTTTTGTATAAGAATTTTTTTAAAGCAATAACCCGGGCAAATGTAGTTGTTGGTTGTTATGACCAGTGTTGGTGAAGTTACTTGAAAATCATAATTAGTTACTAATTACTGAATACCTATTTTTTGCCTGGTGCTGCAGGGGTGGGGTGGGGGTGGTCATTTTTTTATAACTCCAATTTTCTTGCAAGTTAGTCCACAACAGAGCAGAACAGCGGTGCCACTACATCTTCACTCGTCACAGAGTCACCAATATGGCAAAAAGACCGCACAGGCCTAAGTTTGATTCTGTGCCAGTCGTTTCCTCTTCATGCTGTCCTCCCTAGTCTCGATGGTCCTTGCCAATAAACATGTCAAAATAAAAACCTTGAACTTTTTGTAAATTTGTGTTCGGTCAAAAATCTTTTACTGACCAATCAGCACCCATTCAGAGAATACTAGGGTTTTATGAGCTAAGCCAGACTCCTTGTAAGAAAACTTCAAGTTAAATATAATATTCATGCTGTATTTCAAAAAAACTAAACTAAAAAATACACACTGTAGAAAGTAAACAACAAAAGCAGCTACATGTTCATTCTGCTGCATGCTGCTCAGGCCTCAGTGTGTTTGGATGCAGTATAATATGCAGACTCTCCTGTAGCTAGGCCAACTGAATGAAAATGTGTTTATTTTTAAAGACAGTCAAGCTGTCTCTTTTGCACAATGATTGTGTCATTTTGGTCTAGTGGGAGTCATGCAGATTGCAATTTCTGACTGCAGCTACTCCAACAACAAGTGCTGCTCCTGGTGTTTACATTGATATGGCAATGATTTACCGCGATGCATCTAAGACCTCTCTTCAACAGCCTGTGCACTGCTTGGACAAAGTTTATAGCACAGTGTTTACTCTTCTGGCATTCTAGCAGATGTTTGCTGCAGGAATTTGCTCCCATTCAGCCGCAGCATTAGTTATGCTGACATGCCTTTCTCATGGTCAGCATTCCAGTTCATTTCTTCCAAAAGCTGACAAGTTTTGCTTACTTCTTCCCATATAATATGGAAATTCATATATGTTATCAGATGAAAGGCAAATAAACATTTGCTACTTCTTTTAGTATATGAACCAATATTTTATGACACTGTTGACACTATAGTATATATATATATTATGACACTATACTATGTTTTCTTCCTTTTCTTTGAGCTCAAATTGCCTTAATATCTCTACACAGCTAATAAAAGGCTCTTTCTTTCCACTTCATCACATAACCTTTCCTGTTCTTTGAGTCGAGTTAATGTTCTGACGACTGGTTTGTAAGCAGTCTTCAGTCTATCAGTTAGTGGTGATGTAAGTGTTTGGGCCCCTCACATCAAAGACCAGTCTGATTTTCAGCTGGACTGTTTGACCCTATGTCCTTGGCTCAGACTCTATCACCAACATTTAAATCTAATTACTGTCTCCTTTGCACTGGTCCTCCTCACCCTGAACCAGCAGTACAAGCACAACACATCACAACAGAAATCAGGACAAGTATAGCGTTCATCCTCTAGTTCTGAAAGCTCGTATGACTTTGCTTTAAGTCGCCTTTTAGCAGAAGTGGGTGGATGGTATTAAAGGCAGTGAAAAAATTAAAAAACATGATTATCACAGTGCCACCAATACCAGGTGAAAGTGACGTATAGATAACAGCATCAACCCCTCTAAGAAGCTGGCAAACAAACTAAACAGGGTCGAGAGCATGTTTCACCTGCGGACTAAGAACCAGTCTCTCCAGCAACTTTATGACACATGATGTGAAGTCATTAAGGTCAGTGTCTCTGTACGCATCCTGCATGTTTCCAAACTGAAAGTTCAAAAGTATATGGACGGTTTTGCAGTCCACTGCTGGAAAGTTGGCACAGCAGTCAAGACCGGTATGGTTTAAATCACCAGTGATGGTGATAGTGTCATTTGCACCTACGTGCACGTCTGACAACAGTCCAAACTGACAACGTTTGATTTGAACTGTGTTTGAGAACTTTCAGAGTGGATGACCTATTTTTAAATTAACATGGCATTCATTTGTTAACAGCCGACGTGTAGTTTTCTTTTTTCAGAATCAGAATACTAAACGATGTGGTCACAGTTGCTCCAAACAGTAAGAACAGTAACTGACTAAACTAAATGAATTAATACAAAGTATTCAATAAAAGGAGATCATTAGAAAGAAATGACCATGATTTATTAATGTACAGAATTTAGATAGAGGTACTGTCATCGAGCTCCAGGCCAACAGCATGAGGGACAGCTTGGTGTTCTCAGGTATGTCAGAGAAGGCAGAAGAAGATGACAATAGTGAGAGAAATCACCCAAACCCACCTAACACTCACCATCTGGGAAGCAAGCATCCAGCTGCATGGAGTCCCAGACCGATCGTGGCCAAATTTGAACACTTTAAACAAAAATAGTTGTTGACAAGCTGCGGCCATGAACCGAGAGGAACGGACTTCAGCTTCCCAAGGATATCCTGGTGCGATGCAAGGTCGTGTTCCCGTTCTGACAGAAGTTCATTGAAAGAAATTTCCGAGCTGTCATTGTGGTTGATAAGCTGTAGGTCAACAGGAAGCTTCATTGCAACCAAAACATCACGCCATGGCTGCAGTGAGTCAGGTGACCTCTATCTGCACAAATGCCTTTATTCTGATTCTATTTTTTTCACTCTTCTGTCCCACTAATAGACATGTGTACTCTAATCTGCGTAGCATGTTTCTTACATTTTCTTTTTTTCTTGTTATTTGGTCACTCTGGTTGCTTTAGTTCTCTTCTCACTTTTCATATCTCTTCTCTTCTCTTTCTGTTTGTATCATGTCTGCTTTGCCTTTAGTGCTGCAATTTACCACATAAACATACCAGACTCTCTCTCTCACACACACGTCAGGTTTGCTATCCTCGTGGGCACATCCCATTGACATAATGCTGTCCCCAGCCCCTAACCCCAACCATCAACAATGAATGCTTTTTTTTTTTTTATTGGCCTGTCCCGTTTGGTTCTTTTGCATCAGAATTATTGTCTAAAGGCAAAGAAAGATGCCCAACAGATTTACTTTACCAAATGGACCATCCCAGCTTTGCCATATTGGTCCATTTGATTGACCTTTGTTTTTATTGTTTATTTTATTTTATTTTCACTTGCTACACACGGGACAGACATGATTGGGGGAAGAAAGGTAGGGAAAGAAAAAGAGCGGGGAAGAGGAACGGTGATAAAGGGCACAAAACAAAAACCAACAACACAAACAGACAAAAAATACATCTATCAATCACCTGGATCACCTGTTGAGAAAGAAAAAAGAGAAAACAAGCAGAAAAAGAGAGCAATAGAATAAACAACAACATCACGATGATCTATGGGAATGTAACAGTAAATACTAAATATTAAACATTATTGTGCAGCACGTAATATCGACAGCGCACAGTGTGCTTTGAGGTAGGAGCCAAAAAGGGTGTCGTTTGTGTGTGAGCACCCGTGTGTACACCTGTGAGCATGGACGCGCTTGTATTTAAAAGGTTCCTTCATGTAATGATCTGCTAGAGGGTGTGGGGGAAGCAGAAGCCAGAGGGGGTTGCAGTGCCCGTGAGCTCTGCCGACATCCAGCTGTGCCAGATTGAACCAAGCCCCCCAGGCCCAGAGGCCGAGGGCACCCACCCCCGAAGAGGCTCGACCGAGCCACAAGTGCCAGGTCCTGACAAGCAGCCACCAGCAGTGAGCTGGTGCATACCTGAGCACCCAGCCCCGGACACCAAGAACCACCAACGCACCGATGTCTGAGGCCGTCTGCCACTGGCAGGGGAAGTGGTGGGGGGAGATAGGCCTCCATACCTTGGAAGGCCTGAGATGTCCCCAGAGAGGTGGCGTCTGATACCCAACCTGACATATAGACACAGACATACAGGCACACACAGATACAAACATCCATTCACACCCTCATGCAAATACTCAGCACTCACCTAACGTGGACACAGCTGTATCTTGTGATTATTTGCTCCTGCTTGGTGGAGAGGAGTGTGTTTGGTCACTAATCTCTTTTCGACGTACTTTTCAGTTTATTGACCAACGTTTGGGTTTTGGTTTTGTTTCTTTAAATGGTGATAGCAGCTTGTCCGTCTCTTTTAGTTGAGTTGTTAGTAGAAACTGTAATAAAACTCTTTAATTTAACCATTTTGCCTCTGTCTCCTTTTTCAGACCTGGACCCTTTCAGGGGAAAGTAACAGATACGACTGCTTCCATTTATTAGACACACATGTGTGACAGAAAACTTTCTCTCTCATTATTATTTTTGACTGTGGATTGTGAAACCAATTTAGACTATTCACACAGACTGGAATCAGAGGTAATCAAATACTATAAGGATAAATAAATAATATAGAAATATCTTATTCGAATGATAACTTTCGTATATATGAGAGAAAATGAGAAAGACAGCGACTGCTAGGTGAGCTCCATTAATGTTTCTGTAACTCATACACCCTGTATATACTGTGCTTATGTTGTTGTACTTCCTTCTATATTGTTGTCTGTACTTTTGTACCTTTGTGGTCTTGCTACCCAATTTCGCTGTGTAAGCAACTGCATACTGATAATAAAAGTTCTAAGCTAATTCATATCAGCAGAGAGAGAGAGAGCAGCACACTGCTATAAATTGATTAAAATATCTCTGCTTTCAAGGAGAAAATTAAACAGACGCAGATTTCAGCTCTGACTCCTTCTGCTTTTTCAACTTCCAACAGAAAATGTCATTTGCTGCATTTAAGCGACTTCATCCTCACTATAACCCCTGACTCACACACTGTGCCACCATAAAGAATACATGCATACTGTAAAAAAAACCCTAGAGCAACACATTCATTAATTAGAGGTGACCTAGTTCTTATCAATTTTCATTACACTTGAGATTTTTCCTTTTTTTTTATTCCTGCTAATGGTTCTGATACTAATATCTCAAAAACGACAAGAGTTTTGTAGCTTCAGTATGACCAAAACTCCAGACTCACAGCAGTATAACATAAAAACTGTGTGAAGATACAGCCTGATTTAGTATTGTTCATTACTCTGTTACATTTATGTCATTTCAGATTTTCAGATAAAAAGAAAAGAGTGAGGAAGAGACAGAGGAGGTGAAATTAAATGTAGGGACATAAATAGGACCAGAAAGACTGAAGTAAAATGAATGGCTGCTTGTGCCATGAGCCAGCTTTTAATTGCTTTAAAATCTAAATTGTGACCTTGGTTTAAAGCTAGCAACAGTGCACCAACCAAACCCAACCAAACCTTGTTTCCGAAGCAAAGGTTTTGTGAAGTTACGCGATGTGTTTTAATCATTCTGACAAAAGGGAAATTCAAAGGTATGTTTAGATAGTATGTGGAGGTGAGTCGCATCGCATAGCACTGCTGCTTTATGTGACTGGAAGGTGTGAAAACGACGCCATTCTTCGCTGGCGGAGTGAGACCTCTTCACTGACTCCTCTTCTATGACGCCGTAGCAGCCGAGCCTCTGCCGGTTCGCTCCCCTCGCTGTGCATAGCTGGCTGCGTGCTGCAAATCGCCTTCATCGGGAGACAAAGCGAGGCAGAGGTAACACAGGAGCGAAGCTACACCTGTCTGTGGATTTAAAGAGCGACGAAGAGGATTTGAAATTGTCAGTGCTGCGACAGGGATCCGCTCCACACCGCTGGTCAGATAAGAGGTAACCAGATCCGGCGAAGCCGTCTTATTACGCACCCTAAACAGATCAAAGGGCTATCATTTTACGCACAGGGGATATGGCACGTGACGTTAAATAAAACAAGAATGCTGACCTAATTGTTATCGACATGCATTATGGCGGTCAGAATAAACAGAATTTGTCTGGGATTTGGGGGGTTGTAGATCTCCCATGTTTCTGTGCTGACGACTGTTCATTGAAATCATGCAATCTCACATTAACTGATTTAGTGCGGGTTTCATATTTGCCTGCATTTTAAAATCGAATAGTATATGGATTTTGGGATGTGTGCCGTCTCCTAGACTATAATTAGCATTTATATTATTGCTATATGTGTGCATAAGTGTTTGAAAGCAATGCAGTTTGTTGGCTCAAGTCGATGTGGTGTGGCTTTCTATGTCGCTTAGTGTCTCGGTGCAGTCTCTCTGGATGACATTTCTCCCACTCTCTCTTTCCCCCACTCTTTCTCCCACATACATACAGACATACTTTCCTTCTGCCTTGTCTGCCCCCTTTGTTCAGTACAATGAGCTATGCTGATATTTTAGGTCTTTCAGGTACATTTTTACAGGGCAAATCCCACACTCTGCTACCATTCTCCCTGTCTTGGCTTGCATTTATGCTTCTATTTGTGGAGACACACATGGCTGGTGTGCTTCTGAAGTCTGTAGAAGAGTCTCAACAGATGTTGCAGGTGAGGCTGTGAAATGCACGTCCAGCAGCTAACACAGACAGATGCCATCGCCACCCGTGATGTTTAAACCTCTTTCCTGCATATTTACACTGCCCTCTTTTTTATTGACTCCATATTATTTGAAAAGCAGGTGTAGCAGCCAAGCGTCTGTGCGCTCAGTGTAGGTAACTTGATGGAGTTACCCCGCTCTTCATGCTCAACACTAATGTTATGGGTGTATAGCTGTGTGTGACATATGGAACACACATGCCTCACCTTGTAACAGACCCATATTTATAATATTGAAAGTTATTCATGTCTTTCTTTATTGTATTACATAATTCAGAAACAGTCCGAGTTTCTATCTCAGGCTTAGTCCAGTTCCAGTGGCACATCGATCCAGTTCATCTTATAGATTGGCAGCATAATCCAAGAAAGATGTTAAGATATTCTCAGTTATTTTGTCCCACTTATGCAGAAAATGAATCACTTCTGTACATATTTTTTTAAAATTCCCTCTGTGACAAATATATGAACATTTATGTATGCATTTGTATTTGGCCTAATCATTTGCCTCTTACTTTTTTGACCTAACAGAATTTTCTACAGATTAGAGGCAGATCCATATATTTGCCCAACAGTAACACAGTGCAGGATTTCTGTAGTTTTGTGTTCCACTCCCCAATTGGTCATGATTTGTTTAGCTGCACTATGTGCATGGCTGTGTGAATGATGTCCAGCAAACCATGGGGGGAAACAGTCTCTGTAAAACCCGGTGTTGTTAGGAGAGACAGCATTAACCTACTTTGGATGGTACAGCCCTCAGTACTAGAAATCCGGCTGAATATATTAAGCCCCCAAAATGTGACCATCCTATTTTGGACCCAGGCTGGTTTGATTTTGGTAAATTTATTCACAGCATTCTTCCTCTAACCTGATTTCCTGGTTAATGTGTGATGTCACACTGCATCATCATCTTCATCATCATCATCATCATCATGTGACTGGAAAGGACCAAAAAGCTGGCCTGAATCAGCTTTCTATCTGCACTAGTGTGGATTTCACCATTGTTTTCTTCCTGTCACGTGTCTATCATGTAGCTTTTTCTTTTACTGATTTTATTGACAGCTCTCTGTCCAGGTGAGATGTAAAAACAGTCTAGAAAAGCTCTTCAAACTTGATCATCAGTGGAGATCTGATTTAATTGATTGATTATTCCATATGACTGGTTTATATTCCTGTACTATTACAAAAATGCTCCATTGTTCTTTTTCTTCTTTTATCTGGAAATGTTCAGTCTCATCCTGGTCCAGATTACAATTTCCACAAGTTCAGTTCAGGCAAATGGAACAGAACGCAACAAGTAACCTCGCGGACGAAGATAATAATGACCAACATGTTTCATTGCAAGCAGTGAACATATATAGGAAGGCAGCAATCCCAGTATTGCCTTATATAAAACTGTAAATGAGATTTCCTCCGACTGGCCAGAGCAGGCCATCCTACCTGAGAGTATAACTCACAGTGGTGAGTGTGAAATTTTGAAAGTGATGAACCTCAGAGAAGCACGATATGCAATCAACCGTTCGAAGACATTGAGCAGAAGCATTCATATATGGAATATCTCCATAATCCAACCCTCCATACAGGATGGCAAGATCATTTAGCTTTATACTGCCACTCTACTACACAATTTAACAATGTGCTCCAGCTTCTTCTTATTTTTCGAGCTAAGAGACCCAAACCAGCAGATTAAAGAAAAAGTTAAGACAGACTCAATAAAACAAGAACAAACCATTTTCATAAAATGTTATTCACATTAAAATCACTTAGTTTCTGATACAAATACATACGCTGGTGAGTCTTTGCACATATGGTGTCTGTATTCAATTTAAATTTCAACTTTTCATCAGCAGTGGTGCCCAGATATTTGTATTTCTCTACCACCTCAATTTCTTGACCATGAATACAAACGGGGCAGGGATGAAAATCAGTGTTTATGAAAATCAACAACCATTCCCTTTGTTTTAAACACTTTAATGTCAAGAAAGGACTGTCCACACCATGCTACAACTGGGCCACGGTCGTGGTCTGCATCATGGAGCAGAGAGACGAAACAAGTCCCAGTCGGTACAAGGAGAAACAGTTTGGATAGACTCCACTGACCACACTGGAGCCAATATTCGACAGTAGGAAAGGAAATTGTCAGAAATGCTTACCATAGGAGTTTAAATCCATTTCAAAGGAGTGAGAGGATAACTCGTTTAGTCAGGGTGACTGTTTTGTTAGGGCTGCAGCTACCGATTATTTTAGTAATTGAGCAATCTATTTCATCAGATAAGAAATACTTTGGTCTTAGTAATGAGCATAAATATTCAAAAGAAAAAAAACACGCATCTTTCAGAATGAGCTGCTCATTGGTTTCCATTTTAAAAATGGGAATGATTTAAAGTTTAACTGAGGGCATCTCTCCAAAAAAACCCCTGACTAGATCCTTTGTGCGTACGTCCCATGTTGATTTTTTTTTAAAGAAAGTATTTTCTTAAATGCAAAAATATGCAAATAATCTTAAGTACAGACAAAGTCTAATAAGAAAGTTCTATATGCAATCTAAACCAAGGGATAATGTACCTTTACTCTTGTCTTCTTGAAAGGCTTTCTGAGGTTAATAGGAGGCAGGTTTTTGTGCTGCTGAAAACAGACTTTATGTTCTGTTTTCTTAAAGTCTGTTATGAAGAGATTGGATTTAAGACAGGCTCCCCAGATTCAAGATGCTGCGGTGGTGAAGATGAAGATGCTTCACCCAACTGACTTAGAAGATGAATGCAGTTCTAAGTCAGTTGGGTGAAGCCTGTTTCACGAATGACAGAAACACACAGAGATCAGCTTGAGACAAATTTCTAGTATCCTTGAGGCAGCTGTTGATGTTATTTGGTGTTATATAAATAAAAATTTAAAGCAAGCAAAATAGAAGCTCAAAGAAGGCAGAAGATGACTCGACTAGATTAGAAGAAAACTAGAAGAACCCCAACTTTCTTTGGTGACGAAGCTCTGTTGAGCTGAATTTTCCTTTGTTCTATTTATTATTATTTATTATATTTAATTACATGTGTGATTACTTTTAATAACTAGAAAGGGAAGTGAAAGGGTAAACTTTAACCCAAACCAAGTATTTTGGATTTAAACACCATTCCTACAAGACTGCTCAAAGAAGTCCTTCCATTAATTAATGTTTCAGTCTTAAATATATGCAACCTGTCTTTAATAATATCCCATGTACCACAGGCCTGAAAGGTGGGAGGAATTAAAACACTTTTACTTAAAACGCCTCTACTAATTGAAAAGCTGTTGGTTCAATCCCTGGCTGCTCCTGTCTGCATACCAAAGTAATTTTGGATAAGATGCTGCACCCTGAGTTGATTACATCACAGCGTGAATGTTAGAGAAAAAGCACTTAGACCTTAAAAAGGGTCTTGTATGAATGGCTATGTGGGTGGATGAAGGAGACATGTTATATAAAGCATAGAAATTAGAATAGAAAAGCACTATAAATAAACTGGTGGCTTCTTAACACACTCAAGCTAATATGGAGCTCTGTCCTTAGGACAGTTCTATTTACACTTGACATGTTTCCTTATACATTATACATATTGTTAGAAACCATAGCATACATTTGCATTAGTATGCAGGTAATACCCGACATGACACACACAGCTGGATGACCTCCAGTCACCTCCAGCCCTAACCCTAACCTCCTGATTCAGATAAAACTGCGGTTATTGCACTCATAAATACTCTGGATGGGATTACCTCTCCTCCAGTAACACTGTGGGGAATCCTGGAGTCATTCTTGGATATGTCCTTCAGTGTGCGTAATAAACAAATTATTATTCAGAACTGCTGTTATCAGGTTGTTGTAAGTTTGTTGAAAAGTAGTCAGTTGACCCAGAATGTTCCAACGAGAATACTGATGGGGATTTAAAAAGCTAGCATTAAATTAGGAGGGATAAGAAAACAGAATTCACTTGACTGCAAGCTGTAATTTATTGTAATAGTGATGGTAAATTTGATTCTTTTTACTGAATCGAGTGTTAATAAGTCACTCACCAAAGTGAATTGTTTTTTTTGAGTCATTTGAGTCACTGAGTTAGTCGACCAGAGAGTGCAAAAAATGTACATTTTCACTCAAACTTAATTTGTTTCTCTTTTCATGTAAATCCTACTGCTAAGATGAGTGATTGAAAAAGAAAACAACTATTTTATAGAGCAAAAAGAGCAAAAAAAAAATTTATAAAGGGAACATTTATATTATTTATTTTTATTTAATTTTATTAGTATTTTCCTCAAATGTGTTAAATATATATTTTCTCATCTAAATGTCCACTGAGCTGTGAGCCAGGGGGCGGTAATGCGCCTTAACATTGGTTGTCAACCAAGAAGAAGAAGCTGTGAGCCAGGAGGGAGGGGGTGAGTAACTTAAATGTGGTGTTAGCATGTTAGCAGAGCGATGCTATTGTGAACTGAGGAGCTGTTGTCTTGATGTGAGCTTCTACTCAGGGTTTTTTCTTCCATTTCAGAGCAGAAATGTTTTTGTTAAGAAACTGTTGTTTTTTCCCTCACAATTTTAATTATAAGCTAGATATATTTCTACTAATGAAATGAGTTTGCTAACAGCAACAGGGATGAGTCAGTGAGTCAGTTGGGCTTGTGAATCATGATTCACGAGTCAGTAAAGTGATTCGTTCATGATTCGCGCATCACTATACTGTAATATAATGGTGGGATTTTACACACTGTACCTTTTAAGTCATCCAGCAGACTGTTCAAATTACAAGGGGAAATTCCATTAATAAAATTATTTTTTTTCTATGTATTGCACGTGTGTAAAGTTGCAAAGTGAATGGACTGCTTAATCTTCAGTAGATTTTATTTATTTATTTATTTTTCACATTGGGTTCTTTAATTTTTCATTTCATTATCCACAGTTCCTGTTTAATGATGGAGGGCAGGTATTTTCATAGTGACAGCAGGTACCTGATTAAGAACATATTCCTATTAAGTTTAGCATAACTTAGCGGTTTACTTTTATCAATAACTAAAATAAACTTGTGACTCTGTGGGAGCCTGCACGATACACTACTTTTATCCAAATCAGTCATTTCTGTGTACTGTGTCCACTATTTGGTATTTACATCATTTACTTTTGAATTTCACATCGACAGCGGCTTGTATCTGTTTCTTGCATGCCTTCGTAACCTGTGTGTTTATGCCTCAAGTGGTTTTGTTGGTTTCCACCTTTAGCGTGGACTCATTTGGGCTTGTCTTGCTGTTATATGCACTAAGGAATATTCATAGTGTTGCTATATCGCTGATATATTGGCCAGAGGGGCCGATGGTGCGATATGGCAGCCTTGCTTCTGTCAGTCTGCCCCAAGGCAGCTGTGGCTGTAGCTGCCTCCACCAGTGTGTGAATGTGAGAGTGAATGAATAGTGGAATTGTAAAGCGCTTTGGGTGACTTGAAAAGCGCTATATAAATCCACTCCATTATTATTATTATTATTATTATTATTATTATATAATTTTTGATTACGTGGTGTCCAGTGTTGGGTAAGTTACTTTAAATTAGTAACTTAGTTACATTACTAGTTACTTCTATCAAAAGTAACTCCATTACTTCAAGTTACTCGTTACTTTCAGAGTAACTAGTTACAAGGGAATATGTCTGTGAAGGTTCTAGGGAAAGTAACTTTTGGTTTTACTCAGAATTCTGTTAATGTGTTGCTAACTGGATACCCAGCAACTGCCAGTCTTCTAGCTTGCTTACTTGCCACAAGTGCACTGTGCCACCTACCAATAGAAAAGAAAAAATAATGTGCACATTTCCACGAGAGAAATCCCACGCCAGGACCGTCGTTGTTCGCCGCCATGATTCTAGCCTACGTCATGTGCGCTTTTTGTTGTAAGATTCAGATAATTATTTTTTAAAAGCGAGACATTGTAAATGAGAATAAGAAAGAAAAGTATTTCTTTGTGCCCCCCTTTCCCTGTTAATGCCCTACCTGCCCCCTGGCAACACTTTGCTAGATCCGCACCTGCACAGTTACCAGCTGTCAGCTACTTAGAAAAGGATCCTGGTGTTATTTGTCTCTCAGAAACAGTTCATAACTTCAACTCATCCATGTCACCTAAAGGGTAAACCTGTTTCTCCATCACCTGTTCAGCTCTGATGGTTCAGTAAGGACATCTCCTGGTTTCATCTTCATGTTTCCCTCTCACCACATATCCAAACCATCATGACCAGCAGCTTTACAGCTGTGGCTCCAGCAAACATCAGCTGATACTAGAAATTAATATTAAATAAATTCTAACAACAGCTGATCAAGCTTAAACGTGCTGCTGTTGTTTAGTGCGACATCCGCTGGTTTCCTCTTTCTGGCACAAAGTGGACGATAAACAAACGAGAGAGACGATCAGCTGATCATTGATCAGTTTCATGATTGAAGTAGAAACAGGAAAAGGGAGGGGAGAGAATGAGAGAAGAAGAGGCAGCTGTGCAACATAAACACAGAATAACTCCAGCTTTGTGTCTTTTTCAGCTGAAGTCCGGGACAAACTGTTCCTTTTCACCTCAATAAGAAACGAGTAATATTTTCTCTGAATACGAGACGATTCCATTTTTTACAGGACTATTAATTAACCTTTTGAACAAAATAAAGTTCAACATTAGTAACATAGCACCACCCAGCTGTATAGAAACCCCGTCATGCTAGCTAGTACGCAGCACGAAAAAGTCATCACAACGAAAATAAACTCCACCTAAACTTGGTTCATATCTGACCCAGATAGACTGCAGGTCATAACTTCTTACCTGAAGTTCAGTTCACCTGACACTCGGACCAGCGCCCGCCTCGGGTCTCTCCTCCTGCCTCCCTTTTCCTTCATCCACCTGCTGGCCTCCACCACCTGCTAATGTTACTGAATCTGAGGAAGCTCCGCGACAGCCACCACACAAAGTAACGAGTAACGAGCCTATCTAAATCCCAGTAACGAGTAACGCGTTCCTGGTTTTGGCATAATAACTAGTTACCGTGCTCGTTACCACAATAATAATGTAGTTGCTGTAAAGCATTACTTAATAGTGCGTTAGTCCCAACACTGGTGGTGTCACATAAAAATTATACCGATATAACGAATGGTATGGCACTAGCTCTCATTGCATTATATCACCTCTGTCAGTGCGCCCCAGGGCAGCTGTGGCTACAATGTAGCTGCCATCACACCAGTGTGTGAGAGTGTGTGTGAATGGGTGAATGACTGAATGTAGTGTAAAGCGCTTTGGGGGCCTTAGGGACTGAGTAAAGCGCTATACAAATGCAGGCCAGGCCATTTAACTCTCATTGCATTATATGGTGACATTTTCTGTTGAATTCAAAACATAATTCTTGAATGTTCTCATATATTACACCTGTGCAGTCAACACACCTATGTTTCATATTTCTTTTCTCTTTTGTATTTGTCTGGGTCATCAGAGTCGGTGTAGATAATTCTGTCTAATATCGAGTTTTTGTTTTTTGTTAGAAGAATTAACCTGTTTATACTAAGGCAGTGTACAGTGTGGATATGGAAACTATTTTTATCTTGATTGCACAAAAGGACAAGAGTGTAATTTTGTTTAACTCTGTAGGAAACTGATACCTTTCTTGTTAATTTGATCATATTTGTAAGAATTTTATTGTCATTTTAATTTTGCTAGTTTTTATTTTATCTGTGTTGTTCAGCACTTTGGTCTGCCTGGTGTGTTTTTAAAGTGCTATACAAATAAACGATGATGATGATGATGATGCTAAAGTGCAACTGCATTATGCTGCTAACATAACTTTGCTCCTTGCAAGAAACTGCACAGATAGCATGCTAATGCTAAGCTTAAGAAATAGGATAATATCCTGCAAAGTTTAATCTGTTTAAAAATCTGGTCTGGTTTGTTTTCCCCCCCCCTTGGTGCGGTTCATGTGATGTCACCACAATAGTCATACTTGGGTGCCAACCCAAAAACAAACAAAAAAACAAACAAAAAAAAGCACCAAGGACCTCTAATGAGGTTCATTCATGGTGTGAATATGATTCAATCTCAATCCAACCCAGCTATCAGTTTTATGTTGCAAGTTTAAGCTAAACCCCTCCCATAGCCATGTATGCTTTCCATTCAGGGATGTGGCAAGGTACCATAGATGTGCAAATGTCAGAACAGGTTAGCAACTAGCCATGTAAAGTTACCATGAGTGTACGTTTTCCACGTTCTCCCATAGAACACAGCACCTTTTTACTGTATTTACTTTTTCCTGTCACAGACACATCTAGCCAATAAGCAGACTAATCATTTCTGCATGAAAAAGAATCCAAATCATGGAGAAAAGCTACAAGTTTATAAAATAATTAACAGTTTCAGACCAGAGTAAAACTATTGGTGTGAAAATGCACTTAAAGACCGTGAAGGCTCTGTCATGGTTTAGACTGGTGGCAGCAGATGGCCCCGCCCCTCCCTGAGCCTGGAGGTTTCTTCCTGTTAAAAGGGAGTTTTTCCTTCCCACTGTCGCCAAAGTGCTTGATCATAGGGGATCACATGATTGTTGGGTTTTTCTCTGTATGTATTATTGTAGGATCTAATGTACATTATAAAGCGCCTTGAGGCGACTGTTGTTGTGATTGGGCGCAATGCTCCCGCAAAGCACCGGCCCGCCTACCTGTGCCAAAAAAGGAAAAAACCCAAGAACGCCACATGTACGCACCAGCTCCTAATAGTCTGGCCTCTCCAGAGCCTGGAACTCAGTATTAAGCAGTGTGGGATCATCTTGACAGAGAAGAAATAAAAGGCAGAAATATCCACAGAAGAGCATAGAATGTCCTTCAGGAAGCCTGGAGAATAATTCCTGAAGATACTTAAAGAAATTACAGAACGCCACCTCAGAAAGTTCAGGCTGTGTTGAAGAATACAAGTGCCATAACAAATACTGACTTTCAATATTATTAGGAATGTACAAACTCTGATTTTGCCTACATACATGGGAAATACTGCATTTCCATGTATGCTTACACACTTTACACTTTAATAAAACATTGCACCTATTTTCTATTTCCCTCATAAAAACAAAGAAATGGATGGTTCGAGACTTTTGTACAAAACTCTTTACAAGACTAAACATATTTTTCCAAGCCATCTGAATTAGTTACCTCAGTTTGAACCTGTGCTGGTACCCGTCAGTCTTGTTCAACTTATAGCAGAAGCTTGTTTTTGAGAGTATGTGCCGTGGATGATAATTGGTGTTCATCAAGATTCCAAAATATTTTTTGCAGGACTTCAAACATGTATTTGAGCTCTGGTGGAAAGCTTAGGGCCAGACAGCAGACCATATGCCTCTGCAGTGCTAGCCATACCATTGAGGACCACCAGAGCTTGAACACTGATATCCAACTGGGCATTTTCTGGCTCCATCATGCCTTTAGCCTCAATGTCTGTATTCTGTGTGACTGAAAACTATTATATAAGCTACTTTTACAAGACGAAATACTTCATAAGAATAGAAACATTTCAACAAACATTTGAAGGCAAGATGAAGCTTACCTGAAGATGAATTCTCAAGAATTGAACAAATTACACATTTAACAAAATGTTAATTTGTATTTTAATATAGAACACAGTCTGAATATCTTGAGCAATATAATTAATATAAAAATTGCACTGCAATAACATCCATGTGTGCAGATGGTTGACCTAAAATTGGCTGATTTAACATGAAATGACTGAGATAACTCAAATGTATTAGACCACCACCCAGTGAAGGTGTATGTTGCAGCTGACCTAAATTAACAACAACATCATTTCTTTTTCTTTATTGGTTAATCCACCAGTACCACCACCAGTGTGCAAGCTCTTTAGTCAACATGATATTTTTAATGTTAAAATAGAATTATTGTTGTTATTCATAAAGTTTCAAATGTATTTTTTTTTAGTAAGATGCCAAATTGCAATTATTTACTTCCATCTGTGAACAGACTGTGGGATTGTGTGCCTATGAGACTGCACCTCGGGGCTCAGTTGAGTATTGGGGTCAGTTGAGAAGGCAACATCAAAGATTTGCAAAACACATAGGCTCACAAAAATATTAATGCATGCACACATACGCAGTATCTGTTTTGGTAAATTTGACCCCTCAAGCAGTAGTGATGGGAATTCCGGCTTTTTTTAGAGAACCGGCTCTTGTTTATATATAAATATATACGGTGGCCCCTAGAGACAAAGCACGTACAAACTCCAAAGCACGTACAATCACATTGCTAGCATTAACTGAACTTCCAAAACAGAGCTACCTAGATCACTTAAATTACAAAATTGAAAGCATGTGTGTATTGTTTGTGTATTTATACACCAACAGTAATATATATTCAAATGATTAAAAAAAATGTTCATTTACCTGTTACTACCACACACCAAATCTGGTTGTTGGTACTTCCTGGCTTGTGTAGACACTAGGTAACAAAAGCTCAACACTGCCCCCTAGCATCCTGGAGCACTTCCGTTGTGCCTTGGAATTTGTATGTGTTTTGTCTCTGGGGGCCACCATAAATATACTTTTATTTATTCTCTCCACATAAAATAGAATAAATAAATCATATAATACAAGAACCAACAATTTACAGTTCAACTTTTAAATATTAAAATTTTTAGCTTTTTCCTTTTAAACAAATTTAAAGTGAAACAACACAAAACACTGCAAACCACAACACAAATAAATTAAATTAAAATATGAAAACAAAAAGAAGATGCACATTCTCTGTCATATGGGCCTGCATGAATAAACTTTCTGAATCCCGTATCATCTGCAACTGAAAATAGTTGTGGATGATTACTATACCTTTCTAATGTGACGTTGTTGTCCCTGCTCTCTCTCTCTCTCCCTCCCGCTCTGTTCCTGTGCTACTGAGTGTAACTACCGCCCCTCCCCCCTCTGCCCAGCACAAAGCACAAGGCTCGCTGTGGAGTGAAGCGGAAAAAGGGTGAGAGAAAGGAAAAAAAAAAAAAACCCACCCGGCTCGCGTCGTTCACTTCAAAGATCCGGCTCTAAGAGCCATTTCGTTTGCGACCGACACATCACTACAAAGCAGCCTGTTGGGTATTAACACCTCGTGATTTCTGTAATTTTAATATATTTTCCATTTTATCATATTAATGTTGTTTAAAATATGACATCTGACAAATTTACGTGTGGTACAACGGTATGGTGGTTCCCATTGTTGCCTCACAGGAAGATGGTCCTGAGTTGAACTCTACCATCTGGTGTGGAGCTTGCATGATTTAGCCCTGCGACAGGCTGGCAACCTATCCAGGGTGTACCCCACCTCTCACCCTATAGTCGCTGGCTCAAGTCCCCTGAATTGAATAAGTGGAAGACAACGGTTGGATGAAACAAATTTATAATATTGTACAGGGAGTGCAGAATTATTAGGCAAGTTGTATTTTTGAGGAATAATTTTATTATTGAACAACAACCATGTTCTCAATGAACCCAAAAAACTCATTAATATCAAAGCTGAATGTTTGTGGAAGTAGTTTTTAGTTTGTTTTTAGTTTTAGCTATTTTAGGGGGATATCTGTGTGTGCAGGTGACTATTACTGTGCAGAATTATTAGGCAACTTAACAAAAAACAAATATATGCCCATTTCAATTATTTATTTTTACCAGTGACACCAATATAACATCTCCACATTCACAAATATACATTTCTGACATTCAAAAACAAAACAAAAACAAATCAGCGACCAATATAGCCACCTTTCTCTGCAAGGACACTCAAAAGCCTGCCATCCATGGATTCTGTCAGTGTTTTGATCTGTTCACCATCAACATTGCGTGCAGCAGCAACCACAGCCTCCCAGACACTGTTCAGAGAGGTGTACTGTTTTCCCTCCTTGTAAATCTCACATTTGATGATGGACCACAGGTTCTCAATGGGGTTCAGATCAGGTGAACAAGGAGGCCATGTCATTAGTTTTTCTTCTTTTATACCCTTTCTTGCAGCCACGCTGTGGAGGACTTGGACGCGTGTGATGGAGCATTGTCCTGCATGAAAATCATGTTTTTCTTGAAGGATGCAGACTTCTTCCTGTACCACTGCTTGAAGAAGGTGTCTTCCAGAAACTGGCAGTAGGACTGGGAGTTGAGCTTGACTCCATCCTCAACCCGAAAAGGCCCCACAAGCTCATCTTTGATGATACCAGCCCAAACCAGTACTCCACCTCCACCTTGCTGGCGTCTGAGTCGGGCTGGAGCTCTCTGCCCTTTACCAATCCAGCCACGGGCCCATCCATCTGGCCCATCAAGACTCACTCTCATTTCATCAGTCCATAAAACCTTAGAAAAACCAGTCTTGAGATATTTCTTGGCCCAGTCTTGACGTTTCAGCTTG
This sequence comes from Maylandia zebra, assembly GCF_041146795.1. Classification (NCBI taxonomy): domain Eukaryota; kingdom Metazoa; phylum Chordata; class Actinopteri; order Cichliformes; family Cichlidae; genus Maylandia; species Maylandia zebra. The sequence continues at coordinate 1,025,828 of NC_135170.1, forward strand.
TGTGTCTTGTTCAGTGGTGGTCGTCTTTCAGCCTTTCTTACCTTGGCCATGTCTCTGAGTATTGCACACCTTGTGCTTTTGGGCACTCCAGTGATGTTGCAGCTCTGAAATATGGCCAAACTGGTGGCAAGTGGCATCTTGGCAGCTGCACGCTTGACTTTTCTCAGTTCATGGGCAGTTATTTTGCGCCTTGGTTTTTCCACACGCTTCTTGCGACCCTGTTGACTATTTTGAATGAAACGCTTGATTGTTCGATGATCACGCTTCAGAAGCTTTGCAATTTTGAGACTGCTGCATCCCTCTGCAAGATATCTCACTATTTTTGACTTTTCTGAGCCTGTCAAGTCCTTCTTTTGACCCATTTTGCCAAAGGAAAGGACGTTGCCTAATAATTATGCACACCTGATATAGGGTGTTGATGTCATTAGACCACACCCCTTCTCATTACAGAGATGCACATCACCTAATATGCTTAATTGGTAGTAGGCTTTCGAGCCTATACAGCTTGGAGTAAGACAACATGCATGAAGAGGATGATGTGGACAAAATACTCATTTGCCTAATAATTCTGCACTCCCTGTATTATTATTATTGTTCTAGTAAATTTACCAGTGTATATAGATCTTTCTTTATTAAAATATTAAATTTTGTGCTTTAGTGTATTGTAAAACTAATATATTCGGTACCATATATTTAAAACTTTTTACCATGTACACAGTGTATATCATATAAATATATTTGCAATGTTCAGCAGGATTAAGGAATTAAAGGTCATTGTAAGATTAACTCAAAATGTTTCACATTTTTACCGAGTAAACAGCTGTGGGCCTCGCAAAACCCATCTGTGTGAAATACGTATGGATACCAAATTGTAATCCATAAAACATTTATGTAATCACAATTAAAGTAAATGATGTTTTCCTTGACAATTACTGGTTTTTGGCCTAACACCAAAACAAAGACCTGTACATCTAGAAACAACTAGGCAGGGTCCACCTCTTTACATGCTTTACGTGCAGAACAAGAAAATTAGCCTTGTTCTAGTTTTGTGGTGGAATATGTCATATATCATACACTTATATCCATGAGACACAGCCTATTCATTTATGTCTTCTGTAAGTGATATTTGTCTTTTGTCTCTGTCTTTTGACTTATTTCAGCTACCCTACTAAGTCATGATGTGCTCAATAGAGGACATCCTCGTCTGTCCACTGATTCTTATGTGTTTGCGTGCCCTCTTTTAGCTCCAAAGACAGGTGAATTTTCTGTGATTCTCTATTCATGGGACAATGTTATTCTATGTTAGGGGTCCCCAATCCCAGTCCACGAGGGCCGGTGTCCCTGCAGGTTTTAGATGTGTCCTTGATCCATCACAGCAGATTTAAATGGATAAATTACCTTCTCAATCATGTGATTCAGGTGTGTTGACCCAGGGTGAGATCTAAAACCTGCAGGGACACCGGCCCTCGTGGACTGGGATTGGGGACCCCTGTTCTATGTTTTAGTAAAGTTCTTCCTTTCTAGCTTTCACACTCCAATGCACCCACGGGAGTGTGACTAGGTTTGGGGTTCAGAATCTTGCCAGGGAGCAGCCAGGGATTGAACAACCAACCCTCTGACCTTCTGACCTACTCTGCCTGAAAGTCTTAGTAGAACTGTAATCCAGGAAAATGTTACGACTTAATACTGTTTTATCTGTTTCGCTGAGATCTGTCTGAAAGTTATTGTAGGCTAAATCATTCATCCTTGCAAGAAAATGAGGCTTAACTGCTGCTTTTCTCCATGCTGGAAATGAGAAATAAACTCACTCTCTTTTTATTTTGCTCTCTTTCTCTCACCAGCAGCAGAGCTTATGTTTGAATACACAGTATGAATTATGCAGGGTGACTGGCTCTAGCTTCAGGTTAGTTGTTGACAATTTCACAGGAATACAATGTGAAATCTCTAATAGCCAATCAGACTAGGGTGTGTCCCTACCTGGTGTCAGCTGTGCATAATTGATTAAAGATAAACACAGTAGGTAGGTTTTTCACTACTGTTGATAATGTCCAATGAGATTAAACTGTCCAGAACCAGAAATGTCTCAGACTATTCAGTCTGTTATGGGTGGAAAGTCTAGGAATTTCTACATTTGCATGAACCTCCCAGCTGTTTGTTTAATTCCTTCCACCTGTGCACTGCTCACTCTGTGCTCTGCTTTGCACTTGGCATCAAAATACCACACAGAAAAGCAAAGCAAGGTAGGTAAATACCAAACAGTTGGAGCACTGCTTGTTCTAACTGCCAGGAGAGTAGAACATGTATCTATGCTAAATTACTTATGTCACTCTTCAATACTCTGCTGCCTCATTTGGAAAACTCTCCAGCATCATAAGACCAGGCAGCATTAATCCATTCACATGCATCTATCTAATAATCTGACCTGATATCCAGGGCGGTAAAGACCAATCCATGCTGACAAGCTCACTGTGTCATGTTTAAAGGCACGTGAGCAGAGGGTTGACAGAGGATGAACCTGGGATTCTGCTGGCTGTCTAAGTTTTATGTCAGTTTCCCATCAAGAAAATGATGTCGAAGTCCTGCTGCTGCTTGTTGCTATGGCAAACCTCGGAAGATGCTGGTGGTCCTTTCTGTTTGGTGTAAGCAGATAAGAAAGAGGGAAGAAGGAAAGTGTGATTAAAATTTTGCATATTTGCATTTAGAATCCACTCTTCATGTTGCATGCTCTGTGAGCCTCAGTGTGTGTGTGTTTGTGTGTGAGGGAGAGAAACAACTACACCAGTCTGCATGATAATAACCTGTTAGTAGCAGACATTACCTTACACAGAAACAAACTGCATTATCTTTTCCTTCCATTCTAGTATGCATTTCTCTCTATCCCCATTTCCTCCCTCCCGGTCTTCTTTCTCTACTCCTTGTCGTTTTTCAGCCTGGCTCTTATCTTTTCTTTCTTGAAGCTTAGCCTTTTCATTTTTACAGTCAAGCGTGATACACACACGCGCACACACAGAGATGGGGAGAGAGAGACACAAATAGAAAGGGGGACTGTGCATGGCCAGTGGGTGGGCACAGATACATCAAATAAAGACTAGGCCAGTCTGACAGGATAGCATGTGCACACACAAGCACACAGTAAACAATGTGTATATTCAAGAGGAACTGTGTGTGTGTGTGTGTGTGTGTGTGTGTGTGTGTGTGTGTGTGTGTGTGTGTGTGTGTGTGTGTGCGCGCAGCTTATCAGGGTTTGTAAAAGAAGTCATGGTGACAGAAAAGGAGCACAAAAAAGAAGAGGGAAATAAATTAGACTGAAGAGGAGAGGAGAGCTAAAAATGAAAAGGGACAGGAAGAAAGGAGAGAGCAGCAGAAAGGAGAGAGGTAGCCAGCAGGCAGGATAGTGTGGTGCATGTGTGTGTGCAATGGGAGTGTTAGGATGTGAAGTCATGTGTAAAGAAGTAATCATGACAAAGCCTGGCAGTGCTTAAGCTCAGCAGTGACCACATCCATCACATGGCTATAATGTTGGTGAATGTTTTTTTCAGTTGGTTAATAAGTGTGCTCCTCATTGAAAAAAATCAAACATCATACCTGCAACAGTTTATGTATTGCTTACATGATCACAATAAACAAACAAACAAACAAACAAACAAAGTTCATTTAGCAAAGAAAAGAAGAAAAAATGCTCTGCAAAATAAAGATAATACATTTCAATATTGCTTCACCTGTTCTGCAACAGTGATCATTGAGGCTGAGGTGAACAGGTGGGGCCAGAAAGGAATAGGACAATCACCAGTTACTGGTATTTATCTTATAGCCTCGAGCTATATAAATATATACCGTATTTTCACGACCATAAGGCGCACTTAAAAGTCTTAGATTTTCTTCAAATAGTGCGGCGCGCCCTATAGCGCAGTGCGCCCTGTGTGTTGTAAGGAGGACGTAGTAGAGAACACCATGAGAACGTTAAAGGGTGAAGTGTGGGCGTTGATCGTATATACCAGGACAATCGCACATACCTGTATAAAAGAACAGGTATGTGCATTATGCAAGACATCGTTGTTTTAACAACCCTGAAAATGGCAAAGAGACACGCTTATGAAGCACAGTTTAAACTGAAGGCCATCAGCTACGCGGAGGAACATGGAAATCGAGCAGCGGCGAGAGAATTTAAGATTAACGAATCGATGGTTCGCAAATGGAGGAAGCTGGAAAACAAGCTCCGGCAGGTCAAGAAAACGCAGCTGAGTTTCCGCGGACATAAGGCGAGGTGGCCCGAGTTGGAGGAAAGACTTGAGCGGTGGATCATCGAGCAAAGAACGAGCTGGAGAAGCGTTTCGACGGTCACCATTCGGCTAAAAGCAGTTTCACTAGCTGAAGAGATGAACATTGAACATTTCCAAGGAGGTCCGTCTTGGTAGCGCAGCAACTTCCAGCGGATTATAAGGAAAAGCTGGCCATCTTCCGCTCCTACTACAGCAAACACATCGGCGACAAAAACATCCAGCCCAGCCACATCACAAACATGGACGAGGTCCCGCTCACTTTTGACATCCCGGTGAGTCACACTGTGGAGAAGCAGGGGACCAGCACGGTAGCGATACGCACAACGGGGTATGAAAAGTCTTCTTTTACTGTTGTGCTTGGCTGCCATGCTAATGGACAGAAACTGCCGCCTATGGTGATTTTTAAGAGAAAGACTTTGCCTAAAGAGAAGTTTCCAGCAGAAATCATCATTAAGGCAAATGAAAAGGGCTGGATGGATGAGGAAATGATGAAAGAGTGGCTGAGGGAGGTGTATGTAAGGAGACCAGGTGGTTTTTTCCACGCAGTTTCACTAAGAGTGGAAGGCAGCGCCGGGCGAGTTACGCCACAATTTGCCAATGGATTGTAGATGCTTGGGCTAACATGTCTGCGGGCACTGTTGTTTGAGCTTTCGCAAAAGCCGGCATCATTTCCGAGGAGCCGCACGGCACGGAAAGTGACTCTGACGGTGAAGACAGTGAACCTGGCATGTTTGATGGAGATTTAGCGCAGCTGTTCAATTCAGACACAGAGGATGAGGACTTCGATGGGTTTGATTGATGATAAAAGTGTGAGTACCAAACTTTGTTTTGCTCCTGCTTTATTTTTAAATATGCACACTTGTATGCTTGTGTGTTGTTGATGATGACGATTACCGGTAATAGAAATGTGAGTAAGGTACTGAACTCAGGTTTGCTCCTGCTTTATTTTTAAATACGCATATGGTACTTGTATGCGCCCTATGATCCAGTGCGCCTTATGTGTGTGTTAAATACAGTAATGGCACACATAACTGAGACTGCGCCTTTTAGTACAGTGCGCCTTATGGTCGTGAAAATACGGTACATATATAGCTCGAGGCTATAAGACCACACCAACCCATGCACTGCCTAATTGACTAAAGACAGGCATTGTGTGACTCAATGCCTCACACATGGATTCTGGAATGCCTAAAACTGTTCAAGACCAACAGGACCCTAAAGGCCTTCAATTCAGTGGGAAAGGGGAAGACAACACTAAAGGCCAATTTCAAGGCAATTGCACAAATCACCGTCAAGTGCGGGATTTGCCATGATGATGCTCTGTCCCCACTGCTGTTCAGCATAGGCCTGAACCCCCTCAACCTGATCATTAACAAGACTGGATACCAGCTATGGAAAAGAGCAAATGTCAGGCACCTCCTCTACATGGACATCACGTTGTATGTAAAGAGTCAACAAGACATTGATTCACTGATCCATATCACTAGAAAAATAAATGTTGTCACTTAAATGTTCTCTGTGCTGCTCTGCGTCCTGCATTTGAGTCCAAGCTAGTTTTCCCGCTGTCCCTGGTTCCGGCCCGATTTGCTCCCTGGTGCACCCTTGCCAACGAGCCGGTTATATAACATCTAAGTCAGAGTGTGCCGCGATGGAAAAGTACATTAAGGAGTCACTAGCAGCTGGTATCATACGTCCGTCGTCATCTCCTGTGTGAGCTGTTTTTTTTCTTTGTAGACAAGAAGGATGGCTCTTGCCGGCGGTTCATTGATTTCAGAGGCTTAAATTACATTACTACCAAGAACAAGTATCCCTTGCCACTCATTAGCTCCGCTTTTGAATCACTACAGGGTGCTACAATATTCACTAAGTTAGATCTCCGCAACGCTTGTCACTTAGTGCGAATCCGTCAGGGAGACGAGTGGAAGACAGCTTTCAACACCCCCCTTGGTCATTTCGAGCATCTTCTCATGCCTTTTGGTTTGGCAAACACACCAGCCGTGTTACAAGCCCTAATAAACAACGTTCTGCAGGATTTCCTCGACCGGTTTGTATTTGTCTATCTAGATGACATTGTCATTATTTCTAAGACTCTGGAAGAGCATTGTTCACATGTCCGAGCTGTCCTTCAATGCCTCATGGAGAACAAACTAACGGCTACAGTGAAAGCGGTCACAGACTGGCCTGTACCCTCCACTCAGAAACGACTCGAGAGTAGGGCTGCTCAATTAATCGAATTTTAATCACGATTACGATCTGGGCTTTCAACGATCATTAAAAATGACTGAGCCGATTATTAGCCCCTCCCTCATTTATCCGCGACACCTTAAAGGCCGGTCCGTGAAAATATTGTCGGGCATAAACCGTCCGTGGCGCAAAAAAGGTTGGGGACCGCTGATTAAGAGGACCCGAGGGAAGCTCGGAAAGCTAAGCAGAAGTTATTTGGAGAGGAGAGTGACTGCTGTTGGTTGAAAAGAGAGGTAAAAAAACTTCAGTGGTGTTGCACACTATTTTATATTATTTTTTTTAAAGTCATTGTTAACCCTTTAAAGCCGGTCAGAGCAGCACGTTCCGTTTTGCGTAACTATTTTTAAATCCCTGTAGAACCTGAACCGTGTAAGCTAGCGCAATAATTTGTTTTGCATATGAAACCGGAGGAGTTGTACTTACATCTGATGCCATCAGCTTGTCCTCGGTCACGGTTTCGTTCCACATATAGCTTTGCAAAAATTGCATAAAAAGCGCTTGCAGGAACAAAAACACAATATTCCAGAAACACGCTTTGCCGATCCGATCAGCTGTTCGTAACACTTCCCACAGTGAAATGATGCACCTGCTGTTTTCTTTGCAAATTTGCATCATAGGATTGTTTTTTGTTTTTCCTGCAGTATATAAAAATTGCTGTATCTCCGAAATAAAACTATGAAGACACTCAAAATAAATTTCCTCTGGTGGGAAACTATTTTTTGCAACTTTATTGTATTTAAAGTTTTGAGGGATAAACCTCTTAAACTTCTCCAAGTAGAAATATATGTAAACAAAACAAAAGCGATTTTCAATTTTTTTTGTAGTTTATTGCACTTTTTTGCAATTTATGTAATTACTATGGACTTAATGCAGACATATTATTAAAATATGGGCTATAACAGTTGTATTGATGTATAGCAACTTGAAATGCTCCCACAAATGGCACTACAGCATGTAAAAAAAATTATATATATATATATATATATATATATATATATATATATATTTAAGCTCTGGTGGACTTGGTTCTATAGTAGGTCTTAAAGGGTTAAATAAAGGGTGCTTCTCCAACAGCATCACCATCAACACAGGAGCACCTCAGGGATGTGTCCTCTCGCCACTGCTCTACTCCCTCTACACTTCAGACTGTGTGGCCACCCATGGCTCCAACACCATTGTGAAGTTTGCTGACGACACAGTGGTGTTGGGTGCCATCTCCAACAACGATGAGGCGGCCTACATGGATGAAGTGAAGAATCTGGCATCGTGGTGCCAGGACAACCACCTCCAGCTGAACGTCAGCAAGACCAAGGAGCTGGTGGTGGACTTCAGAAGGGGTCAGCACAGAGACTACAAGCCCATCATCATCAATGGAGCTCCAGTGGAGAGGGTGCAGTCCTTCAAGTATCTTGGTGTCCACATCTCCTCAGACCTGACATGGGCTGCCCACATTCTGGTCCAGACCAAAAAGGCTAGGCAGCGCCTGTATCACCTACGACAACTGAGGAAGTTCAGGGTCTCTCCAAAGATCCTCAGGATTTTCTATACAGGCGCTGTGGAGAGCATCCTCACACAGAACATGACATCGTGGTTTGGGAACAGCTGTGTGAAGGACCAAAAAGCTCTCCAGAGAGTGATCCGTACAGCAGAACGCTGCTGCAGGATTGCTCTCCCCCCGCTTCAGGACACCTACACCAGGAGATGCCGGACTAGAGCAGATACTGAAGGACCCGTCCCATCTTGGCAACAAACTGTTCCAACTTCTGCAATCTGGTAGAAGGTTCCGCATCTTCCGGGCAAGGACAGAGAGACTCAAGAGGAGCTTCTATCCCCAAGCCATCCGTGCCCTAAACACACACACCCGCCCTCTCACATCATCTATAATTGACTGAGTCAGGACTCTTCCAGACACTAAACCAAGGAACAATGTACATTTCAATTCCTTTAATTTTAAATATGTTTATATTGTCTATCCTGTAAAATAGTCAGATATCTATTCATATTAATGTACAGAATTCACCTGCTTGCTGCTACTACTGCACATTCACCCAGTGTATATACTATATGTCTGTATATATATATATATATATATATATATATATATATATATATATATATATATATATATATATATATATATATATATAATGTTCTTCCTCTACACCCCCCCCCCCAATTTTTGCACATGTCGAGGAGCGTGTCAGGCTACATTTCACTGTGTGTTATACTTGTATAACTATGCATGTGACAAATAAAGAACCTTGAACCTTGAAATATCGTCAAATAATCGTGATCTCAATTTCAGTGAAAATAATCATGATTATCATTTTTGCCATAATCGAGCAGCCCTACTCGAGAGGTTTTTGGGATTCGCCAATTTCCAACGCCGATTCATAAGAAACTAGTCAGGTAGCAGCTCCACTTACACACCTCACTTCCACTAAACTTCCATTCATCTGGTCCAATGAAGCAGATAGCACGTTCACTAGACTGAAACATCTATTTGCAACAGCGCCCATCCTCATTCTGCCTGACCCAGACTTTTATTGTCGAGATGGATGCTTCTGTTGTGGGGTTGGGGCAGTACTGTCCCTCTTGTAAGCATACCGGTCGGGCACCTTTTTTTGCATCGGCTTTTGCCAGCGGAAATGAATTATGATGTAGGGACCGGGAACTGCTTGCCCTTAAGTTTGCATTGGAGGAGTGGCGATCATTTGAAGGGCGCTGAGAAACCGTTCCTAGTGTGGACGTACCACAAGAACTTAATGTACAGTACTTATGCAGTGCTAAGAGACTGAATGCATGCCAAGCTTGATGGTCACTGTTTTTCCCCCCTTTTTAACTTTTCTATTTCTTATTGCCCAGGCTCCAGAAATGTAAAACCGGATGCCCTTTCTTGGCAGTTTGACTCTGAAACAGCACAATCAGAATCTTCCCCCATACTTCCAGCCAGCTGCAAGGTTGGAGCTGTCACTGTCACGCCATTAACCAGGCTCTCCAGACAGAACTGGGGCTGCCCGACTGGCGTTTTGTTCCTGCAGCCGCTCGCTCCAAGATGCTGGAGTGGGTGCATGCTTCTAAGTTCGTGTGCCACCCAGCAGAGATAGGATGGTTTACTCTAATTAAAAGACATTTTTGATGGGACATGCTAGATAAGGACATTAGGGAGTATGTGGCTGCGTGCTCAGTATGTGCCAGGAATAAATCACATAATGAACATCCTGCAGGGCTGCTGCAGCCCATGTTCCCTCTAATTTTTCATGTGTCTGAGCAAACACACAAACTCCCTGAGCATCCCTTGGACCACTGTGAGCAACAGTAGACGTGTGCACTGTGGTCACGCCAGCATCTAATCCATCCAAGTCACATGGTATCAAATTACAGCATTTACATTTATTTGTTTACTTTTAATTAACTGCTTTAGCCCACTTACAATGAAAATTTAAATAAGTCTTGTTCATGACCTGTGCAGTATGTTAAGTCTATTGGAAGTAAAAATAACTTGGAACGCCAATTTTGAAAACACAACTTTCTCATTGCCTCATTGTTCTGACACACACAACAAAACTATTGACTACACTACACACTAACTACACACTAACTACACAAGATTTATGCTAAATGTCACAAATCTCTCACATCTCAATCTCCGCCGTCACTCCTAAAACTTCCCCCTTCCTAAACAACTAAATGCCATGTTGCCATATCATTTTTTGATTGGTCGACATGGTACATTTTTCCACCAATAGGAAAGGGTGGGGTTTTCTTTGGTTTTGTTTTTGCTCACAGGCTTTCGAGCGTTTTCCTTATAAAACGCCGTTTTTACCGTTTCTTCCTGCAGTAAATATAAACAACGACAGTATTCAGGAAGAAAACCAAACACGCCGCTTTGCTAGCTAAAACACCGGTGTCGGCACATTAGAGGGAACATTGGCCACGCTTCATCACCCTTGTCCCACATTGCCCTGGATTTTGTAACAGGACTCCCGGTTTCGGCAGGAAAGACTACCATACTCACAGTCATAGATCGGTTTTCTAAGGCAGCACACTTTATAGCTTTAGAGAAACTGCCCACAGCAGCAGAAACGTCTAGGCTACTAATTGAACATGTTTTCAGGCTTCATGGCATTCCAGTAGAAATAGTTTCAGACAGAGGTCCACAATTCTTGTCCCAAGTCTGGAGATCTTTTTACACCGCTTTAGGGGCCAAGCCTTGCCTGAGCTCTGGGTACCACCTGCAGACTAATGGCCAGACAGGATGTTTGAATTGGGAGCTCAAGGCCACACTCCACTGCATAACCTGTCAACTTTGGCCACTTATCTACCATGGGTGGAATATGCACACAACACGTTAACAACATCCGCTACCAGGTTGTCACCATTTGAAGCCTCATTGGGATATCAACCACCACTGTTTCCTGAGCAGGAGGCTGATCTCGCTGTCCCCAGCAGTGCTGCTGTCGGGTCTGGACTCGTAAATGGGAGGCACTATTATGTACAGTAGCCCATCAACGTCGCTATGCCAACTGGCGACGGTCACCAGCACCAACATACTCACCAGGACAGAAGGTGTGGCTGACTGCTAAGGACATCCCTCTCAGAGCGTCCTCCTGGAAAAATGTCGCCTCAATTCATTGGTCCCTATACAGTGGATAGCCCCACAGCTGTCAAGCTCTGTTTACCTCCAGCCTTACAGATTCACCCTGTTTTTCATGTCTCCCAGGTGAAACCGGTACTGTCTAGCCTCCTTTGCCCGCCTCCTGACCCCCCGCCTCCCACCTTGCTCATTGACAGACACCCAGCCTTCACCGTCTGGCGTATCCTGGATGTGCGGTGGCGGGGTAGAGGGCAGCAGTTTTTGGTGGACTGGGAGGGTTACAGGCCGGAGGAATGTTCTTGGGTACCTCGATCGTTGATACTTGACCCTGTGATGATCTCTGACTTTTTCAGGTAAGCCGCGGGGCGGATTCTGGTCGGCCGCCAGGAGGCATCCATTGGGGGGGGCAGTTCCACCTCTGGGAGGAAGCACCATGCTCCTGCTCATTGCTGGCACCTGTGGGTAATTAAGCCGTGGATTTATAAGGCCAGCGCGCTCAACCTCTCTTCGCTAGATTCTCAGCTAACCACAGTTGCTGCAGGCCAGCTCTGTGTTTTGTACACATCTTAGCAAACTACCTTGTCTCACCTTGTATCTCTCTTTCATAGCTACACACCAGATTACCAGAAGCAAATCTCTGCCATAGAACCCCCATCCGGACGCTGGACCTCCCGACAGTCTCACAGTTTTACTCACTCCACGCACCTGCCTGCCTCCCTGCCTCAATGTCAGGAATTTCGGATTACTTACCACTCACCTGGACCACTCTCCCCTGCATGCTACTGATCCACCCGCGGCAAGTAGGCAGTGCAAAGGACTATTCAGAACAAATAGCTGCCAGTATTCCTCCGGAACCATACCTAAATAAATGTACTCTAGTTTCAGTGACTCTGACCCCTTCCCAGGACCCAGCCATCCAGTCTGACTCTCCCTTTGGCCCAAACCACAGAACTGCAGTTTCCACAGTTGAAAAATCACTGATTGTTTACATAGCTCAGGTCGCATAAGCGCCCCTTAGTTTTGGTGTTTGTTCTTAGCACAAGTTAAAGACACGACTCAGTTTTCTAGTTTTGTTCGCTTACACTTTTTGTGAATCATAAACGTTGTCACTTAAACGTTCTCTGCGTCATGCATTTCAGTTTGTTTTTTTTTAGTCAGCCTCGGCCGTGACAGGATGGAAGCCACTGACACGAAGACAAGAAAGCTCCTTACCATGCATGGAGGGTTTCACCCCAAGTCCAGCAGCCTCGGACTGTATGGTAACTGGAAGGAGGAAGCAGAGGACTACTGAGTGTCATAACCACTATGTAGGATGAAACAATAAGATCCCCAAGTACAGTAGTTTAATCTACGAATAATACATTTTTGGAATTGGTCTTTATTTTTTAAAAGCCATATGTGTTTGGATTTTTTATAAGCATTCAAACTGAACATTTTACTTCTTTGCGTCTTTAAATTAAAAGAAATTGGTACTTTTTGGGAGGTTGGTGGGGGTATATTATCATGGAGTTTCAGCCTTGTTCAGATTAAGTTTGAGAGTATTTTGACACCTGCCATGTTTGGTCTGTTTAAATCATACTTTGTTTTGTTTTACCCATTGTTGTGTTTGTTTTGGTCACCATCCATGTGTGATTATTGTTTTCACATCTGCACATAGACCTTCTGGAGGAGGTGGTCATGGCATGGTTCCAAATGATCTCCAGAGCAGTTCATTTATGGTGTGAGCGTAAGCCAACCCTGATCTAAACCAAGTAAAAGGTGTACAAACAGTTTGAGAGGGTGAGACAGGGCATGAGGAAGTGGTCTATATAGACAAAGTCTGAGGAAGAAGAGAGAAAGTGATAATGAGAGAAATGATAGAGCAGGCAGCATGATTAGGTGTTTGTAGATGCCGAGTGAAGGGAAAGGAAATGAGAGATAGAGATATACTGTTAAGTGCGACGTTGTCACCCATTTATGGTGATCATGTCAAATACTAAGCTTCTCTCTCTGTCACTCGGTCTCTGTGTGTGTGTGGTTCTTTGACTGACATGGAGGAAAACTAGAAAGCTTGTCTTTCCCTTTTACAATCACATGTTCACTCTTATCCCTCTTGTTATCTCCTCATGCTCTTACTTCTCACTGCTCTGGTTGTTTACTCTCCTTTTTCTTTCTACTCATTGTTAATTATACCCGCCATCTTTGATTCTTGTCTTCCCTACATTCTCCACCAGCACTCCTGGTGCTGAAAATCACACATAAAATCAATGTGTGTTTTAGATTCAGTTTATATTGTTAGCCCTTGACATTGTTTCAGAAGCTAATGATATGTTTTCCCTGGTAAAAAGCCAGACTTAGTTTCCACAGTATTTGATTTTGTATTAGCTAAAAGTCAACTGAAAAACAAAATTTAGAGATAAACAAAAACCAACACCTCAATGATCCTAGGACCTTGAAAAGAAAGGCAACTGGACTTCAAGTTACTTGAAGATGTTTCACCTCTCATCCGAGAAGCTTCTTCTGTTCAATTTATTTACTTTATTTTATTTAGAAAGAGGGGCAATACATGCTAATGAACATTTTAACAAATGTAAATATCCCAGATTATAGTCTTGGACTAATTTCCACCTGCAGACACTCTGGCAGGTTGGTGTTACACACAAGTTAGTAAAAACATACAGAGACACTATTTAGTCATGTGGCAAGGACAAAAACAGTGATCACACTGTACTAGAACAAACAATAACACGAAGCGTGGACACAGAGGACAATATAAATAACAATAACCAAATACTGGAGATTCCCAGATATTTAGTGGGAGCAGCAATGGGATTTGTCCCTTAAGACGGCCCTTGACATACAAGGTGTGAAAAAGGTTGTTGTCATTATCAGCAAAGCTTTCCGGTGAAGCCATTGTGAGACTTGCCTCTCTCTATCATGTGATCTATTGAGATCAACTGACACAAGCTGTGAGTGGGCGTTCAGGCGCCTGGGGAAAGATCTCAAAACTAGATTGTAGGTGGCAGACAGTTGGTGTCATAAACCGCCCCTTCTATTCAAGAATGATCGTTCACAGTAGACAGAAGTAGGCTTCTGTCACTCTTCTTTCATGCTATCTAAAATGAGAACAATGGTGTCCTCAAAAGAGTGACCTTGTGCATCTGAGTCTTGTCCCGTCGAGGTGGCTCTTCTACTACGTTGTTTAGTTTGTTTTTTGGAGTTTTGGGATAAACCAGTGTGTAGCTAGGCTTGGAGTGCACTGGGATGTCATGCTTGGAGAATATTTGCCCGAGTTTCTCTGAAAAAACTTGCCCCATAAGGGATGACAGTGTTGTTTCGTTTGCCATTCTGTTTCTACTTAATTGGTGTCTCAGCTTCTTTACTGTGCATCTTTGCTAATTTGATGGAAGCCTAATTGGGATAAACATGCTTTAAGAGCTTTCTTTATGTGTTTGTTCCTTTTCCTTCCCTTCTGGATTAGAAGGAACATTTCTACCCAGTGTTGCAGATTCCTGATTACTCCACGTTCCAGAGGGTGGTTGGAAGCAAAGAGATGGTATTGGTCTGTGTATGTGGGCTTCCAGTAAACTTCACTGTTGAGGTTTCCATTTTCCTCAATGTGCACAGCACAGTCCAGAAACGGCAAACTATTATCCTTTGTATTTTCCCTGGTGAACTTTGTTTCTATCCACTGAGTTGATGTGAACAGTGAAAGCTTATATTTCTTTGGTTTTGATTTGGCCCAGGTGTTATTAACATATCTGTACCAGTGAATAGGTTCTCTCTTTGAAAGAGCCAAGAGCTTTAGTTTCCACTTTCACATTGGGAAGCCCATGGCACATCTATGTTTTTGTCTGTAGAAACCCTCATTGGGTATAGGATTGGGCCTATAGGATTTTGGAGTTAGAGTTAGAGGTACATGGGAGGCCAAGCGGAATGCAACTCGGACAGTGGCTCAAAAAAAACTTTGATGTGGGATGAGTTCAGTGGGGCCATGGAAAAAGACTTTTAACTGCTTCAAGGTGATTCCAGAAAACAATCAATTCAATTCAATTTTATTTATATAGCGCCAAATCACAACAAAAGACGCCTCAAGGCGCTTCATAGATACAGAGAAAAACCCAACAATCATATGACCCCCTATGAACAAGCACTTTGGCAACAGTGGGAAGGAAAAACTCCCTTTTAACAGGAAGAAACCTCCAGCAGAACCAGGCTCAGGGAGGGGCGGGGCCAACTGCTGTGATTGGTTGGGGTGAGAGAAGGACGACAGGATAAAGACATGCTGTGGAAGAGAGACAGAGGTTAATAACAGATATGATTCAATGCAGAGAGGTCTGTTAACACATAGTGAGTGAGAAAGGTGACTGGAAAGGAAAAACTCAATGCATCATGGGAATCCCCCGGCAGCCTACGTCTATTGCAGCATAACTAAGGGAGGATTCAGGGTCACCTGGTCCAGCCCTAACTATATGCTTTAGCAAAAAGGAAAGTTTTAAGCCTAATCTTGAAAGTAGAGATAGTGTCTGTCTCCTGAATCCAAACTGGAAGCTGGTTCCACAGAAGAGGGGCCTGAAAACTGAAGGCTCTGCCTCCCATTCTACTTTTAAATACTCTAGGAACAACAAGCTCCCTCGCACAATGCAATCTGGATTTGCCGCTTATCTGTATTCTAATTTTAATAACTGTACAGTACTCTGCTTTGGTAACTATTGTCCATGATGTAAATATGTAAAAATTGTGTTTCTGTTCTGTTTTATGTGTGGGGTTTTTTTGTTTTTGTTTTTTTTTTTCTTTTTTGCTGCTGATACAACCAAATTTCCCCTTGTGGGACAATTAAAGGATTATTCTATTCTATTCTATTCTATTCTATTCTATTCTATTCTAAGTAAGCCTGCAGTGTGAGAGCTAAGTACTCTAATAGGGTGATAAGGTACTATAAATAAAGATGAATATGCATGGCAAGACATACATTATTCATTGTCTAATAAAACAATAACCATAACCTCAGAGCCAAAATAACAACGGAATAGCTTTGGGACCACTCTGTGAATGTCTTTGACAGGTCCAGCCAGAGCCAAGACTTTATCCCAATTAACCATCTCTGGAGAGCTTTGAAAATTCAGTTCAATTTTATTTATACAGCACCAAATCTCAACTGCAGTTGCCTCAAGGCACTTTATATTGTAAAGTAGACCCTGATACTTAGCTCACCCGCCACCGCTCTCTCCAACCATGTCCACCACATCTCACAGGATGGGCGAGGTGGATGACCCACAGAACCACTGCAGAACCACTGCTGCTGCTTCTGTAACTGTCATCTGGAGACAGGGAACGAGGTTTTTGAGTCATTGCCTATACTGGAGCTAGTGGTCCTTGAGCAGATGATGAGGCTCCTGGTGACTGGAGTGGATTTGGTGTGTTGGAGAGGGCCATGACCTTTCCAGAGGACCACTTAGCAGCATGGTGGCCTGGCACAGAGGAAGAAACATCCGACCCCCACAATCTGGCATAGATGCCTCACACTAACACTCTCCCCACTGTTTTTCTCCTCAGATCTCAGTGGGAACAGGTGTTGCTCCTGACTCACGTGAATTTGTGCAAACATCAGCGCAGGAGAGCTGGAAGTGCACGCAGCCCGAACTCTTCTGCAGGGAGTGTCAGCTCATAGAGGTGGGATCCTTGTGGCCGGCCCAGACTGGAAGGACGTACAAAGTTCTGGTGAGGTGCCAGGGTGTGGTACACAATAGGCTATGGTGGACTCTACCAAACCCTGCTTCAGCCTGGGTTGTTGTTGGGTGGGAATTAGGTGTGTACATAGTGACTTTCACAAATATCCAGTGGTGTTAGGTTAAAATGTATAGAGTTGGGGCAGTGGTTAGCTCCTTTCTTGGTCACCCCTTATTTCTTGGGATGGATTGGGCTGAGTTTAATAAGCTGGTGGGGCAGCGCTTATGACTGGGAACGACTTGTGGTATCTGTGCTGAGGCTGTCCAACACTGCTACCAGGGAGGAGAAATCCACAGGGCATTTTCAGGAGACCCTGCCACTTCCTGTGATTAAATCCAAGGAATATTTTCCATTGGAGCAGTCCTTTGGTGACACTCTACACTCAACGTTGGTTTAAGAAATAAACATTAAGGGTCACATGGTGTGTGCTGAGGCAGAACAGTCCTTTGTGATAATTAGGCACAGGCTAGTATGACACACTGGAGAGAGAAACTGAGTCATTTGTGCTGAAAAGGCATCTCACAGGCAGCTTATTTTAACCTAACGGTCAGCCACATGAGGTCTGATATTATTTGTTGGTGGTACCCCTGTGCAGCAATTTTGCAGGAAGTCTGGCACAGGCACTGTTTCAGATCATCTCCCGAGTTAGCATGCGTAAAAGATATTGACCAGAACACCTTATTCAATACTTGCACATTAAAGGAGCTGCATGAATTACTGGTTCTTTAGGGAATTCAGACTAGCACCTCAGTACTAGTCTGAAAGGCATGGGAATGATTGGGGATGTGGGGATGCAAGAAGCTGTGATTGACAGCCAAGAAGTGGCAGTGTTCTGGTGACAGCCATAGTTAGAGCAACTTTGCCATAAAGCCGAGGGCCACGTCTTTGAAGCTGGGAAGTGAAGTGTGCAAAGCAAAATAAAAAACCTGTGTAAACTGAAACTGCTGTGTCAGACTGTGTATGTTGGACACACACAGTAGCTTTCGTGTTACAATGTTGTTTGACTGAGGAGACAGCTGCTTCTTTCTTGAGAGAGAAACAATGGAGTTTTATATCTGAGAGAAACCGCAAAAGGTAGCTGAAAAGTTCATATGAGTGTATTCTATTCATGGAAGGAGGATACAACATAGGACTACCTTTCCATTTAATCACTGGATTGTGGTGAAATGGAAATGGAAAGAGTTTATATTAATCTTTGCTCGTAGTGCCCCATAGAAAGCTTTCCAAAGAGCTCTGGGCCTTTCTCAGAAATTATATCTACTGAAAGTCTGTTACTGAGAAAGACATGTTGGACCAATACATGAGCTCTGGCAACACTTTGCTAGACCCGCCCCTGCACAGTTACCAGCTGTCAGCTGCTTAGAAAAGGATCCTGGTGTTATTTGTCTCTCAGAAACAGTTCATAACTTTAACTCATCCATGTCACCTAAAAGGTAAACCTGTTTCTCCATCACCTGTTCAGCTCTGATGGTTCAGTAAGGACATCTCCTGGTTTCATCTTCATGTTTCCCTCTCACCACATATCCAAACTGACATCATGACCAGCAGCTTTACAGCTGTGGCTCCAGCAAACATCAGCTGATACTAGAAATTAATATTAAATAAATTCTAACAACAGCTGATCAAGCTTAAAAGTGCTGCTGTTGTTTAGCGCGACATCCGCTGGTTTCCTCTTTCTGGCGCAAAGTGGGCGATAAATAAACAAGAGAGACGATCAGCTGATCACTGATCAGTTTCATGATTGAAGTAGCAACAGGAGAGGGAGGGGGGAGAATGAGAGGAGAAGAGGCAGCTGTGCAGCAAAGACACAGAATAACTCCAGCTTTGTGTCTTTTTCATTGTAGCTAAAGTCCGGGACAAACTGTTCCTTTTCACCTCAATAAGAAACGCGTAATATTTTCTCTGAATACGAGACGATTCCGTCTTTTTACAGGACGGTTGGAAACTCTACTAACTAACCTTGTGAATTAAATAAAGTTCACTATCAGTAACATCATAGCACCACCCAGCTGTATAGAAACTCCGTCATGCTAGCTAGCACGCAGTACGAGTTATTGTAAGTGACTGTAAAAAGTCAGCACAACAAAGTCAAAGGAGCTTGTAAAGAAAAACGTTTGGACTTCTGTAAGTTGCTTGAAGACATTTCACCTCTCATCCGAGAAGCTTCTTCAGTTCTAAGGTCAAATGGTGGAGAGTCCCAGATATAAACCTAGTGGGAGTTTCCCCCCAAAGAGGGACAAAAGGACCCCTGATGATCCTCTAATCGCCTGAGCCAAGGTGTGAAACTGGGTGTGGGTCCCAATCAGCCAGAGTTTTGGGTGAGCTCATTGTGAAACCTGGACCCACCTTAATCATGCGAATTCCTGAGATCAGATGGCCCATGGTATGCCCAATGGCCAGTCCCAGTAATTATTTTAATAGTGATTAAAGGAAAGCGCTGCTGTTTTGAATGCTAGAAACACATTTTCTTTCACTTTCCCTGCACTCACCATCTGAGTAAGGGCTCTGTCTCTTCCTCTTCAGCCCCTACTTGGTACCATTAGTACCTACTTGGATCGACTCGGCATGGTTTGCCACGGCTTTCAGGGTTTTCTATTAGGTCATACTATTATTTTACTCTGGCGCAGTTCCAAGCAGGTATTAAAATGTGAAGTCATCAGACTGCATGCCACCAGTTGGGTACCACAACGGCTGAAGTGGGGCAAATCGAATAGATTGGAAGTGGTATAGTCAAATGGACACAATCTACGGGCACTGACTGGCGAGCATCAGGAGGCAGAGTGGCCCCGACTTGGACACGGCATTTTTAGAAACTATGGTGAAGGACGGTGAGTGCTTCGTGTGTTCAAACATAATAGTACTTGTCGCGTGTTGAGTTCACTTTGAACAAGCCTGGACATTTTTTAATAACGCCATTGTCTACTTGCTGCAATAAAAACTCCATGCTCTGCATGTTGTTTTGTGCTAGCTGTGCATTAACTTCCTCTTCTGAGGGGTCATTGTAAAGCCATATGAGCAACATCTGATGAACACTACTAGTATTAATACGGGTTCATTTTTTCATTTATGTTGTAATGTCATGTCGTGTGTGTCCTTATGCTATGCATGTCTTATGTTTCAGAAATGCTTTCTACATGTGAGGGTTTTTCGTCCACCACCATTAGTCTTGACCTCCCTTGTCTGTGATTCAGTTCTGGTTGACGGCGTCGACAGCTACACCTTTTGGCATGACACAGAAACTGCTCATCGCTGGTAGGACACGATGATAGGTTTCATACTATAGAGAAAGAAGTCCAAACCTGACCTCACAAGTGTTCCCATGGAGATGCAGGCAGATGGAGATGTGTTAAACCAAGATCAGTGGGAACACCACATCCAGCTGCCGCTCAATGAGGCACGGGAGCAGGAAGTTGCCCTGCGAAGGGAGGAAATGGCACAGGCCACAGTCTTCAACCAGGCATTCCTCAGTGTGCTTTGCAGCCTCACACGAGCAATGGATGGCCACTCAAGTTTCACCTCACCCCTAAACTTTCCACATTGGAGATTAAAAAAACAAATTTATACTTTATATAGGTTTGTACCCCTCTGTTCCAGGAGAGTCTTACCAAAAACTTAGCTGTTGCAAATAATAATAATCACTAATTTGTACATATTTGTAAGTATTTCAAGCCTATAATGTGTGTGCATCACGGTTTGTTGTATTTAAGCAGTCATTACTAAATGACATTTTTCACCAAACTTTTGTTGCCCAGTAATAAACGCTGTGTCTTTGTCGTGTGATGTCACCACACAAAAATGTGGTGTGTCCATAATTCTGTAAAGTGATTTACACTACAGGAGATTTATCCCACAGCCGGACAACTGTTAGCATTTCAGTGATGTGAAAAATGTAACAGCCCACATGAAAACACAGAATAACCGCAAAAGTAAACAAACTTTATCATTTCTATTTCATTTGGCATCTAACAGCAGTATTCCTGTAAGCACATGACAAGGGGTGAGAATAATATCATTAACTGGAGCACAAGAAGTGAAGCAGAGCGTCTCGTACATGCACGTTTAGCTCCTCCTCTGTACCACCCTGTCCTACAGCTACCACAGGCTCTTGTCCTGCAGTGGCAGGTACATCCCATTGTCATCATCTTCATTCATTGTCTTTGAAAAGCAAGAGGAGATGAACAGATCCAGTAAATGCACTTTTATCTGGTATCGTTTGGTATCGTAATCTGTCTTAATCTATTTCTATTTCAATGTTGTGTTCTGTGTTTTTTTTATTTATTATATGGGGGAAAAGTTCTGTCATCCTTGTGCTGAGAGGTCTGTGGTCATCCACCTGTTTTGTTCTAGTAAACCCAACTTTCAGGAACACCTTTAGGGCTGTTCAGTTTTAGCACCACTGAGAGTCTGGTCTCAAGTCACTTTATATTGTAAGGTAAAGACCCTACAGTGTTAATTTATGACAAATGTTCACTCAGATTCATCAATGAAGTAAAACTGACTGTATGCATATACAGGATATTTGGATATTAAAGGATATTGTATCATGGGTGAACAGACCAGAATGAAAGCCACATCTTAAGCATTTGACTGAGGCACAACAATCAAAAGGCAATGATTGCAGCTTAAATGTACTCTGGATAATCTTAAATGTGCAAATATTGTTACAGTTTTGTGTTTTTCAGGTGTCCTGTTTGAAGAAAACACTTTAAAGTCACTTTAATACATGCATATTTAAAGAAAAAAGAAAAATGCTCCACCTCCATGTATTAGCTGTTAAGTAATTTTATGATGAGGATGGATGCTGTCATTGTTTTTCAGTATAGTTTTGAAAATTAAAGGATATTTAACATTAAATGTACCAATGTTGTTGTTTACTAAACACGGATTAATTTAAGTTTAAATTTAAAAACTTTTGAACAAATGGTGTACGAGGTTTTCTGTTTGTCTATGCATTTTCCTTTTTGCACTGTACAACACTTTCAGTAAGACAACAACTGTAAATCGACCCCCCCCCCCCCCCCCCCCCCCCCCCCGTCTAATCCATTATTGTAAAGTTAAATGCTATTAAGAAATGATCAGAAAAAAGAGGGTTTTCAAGAATTACTGTTCTGCTCCATTTTATGCCATTCGTCGGAACAAGAGCTAGAGTGTGATTAAAGTGGTGCGTAGGTTCTTTGATTATTTGTCTTGTCATATTTAGACAGTTGAGTCTAATAATAGATTAAATGCTAACTGTCAGCATTTAATAGATTAAATGCTGACAGTTAGTGTAACTCAGGGGGGTTGATTCATTTAAACTAACATAATCATCCTGTTGTAACCAAGTTTTTGTATAGCACGGTAAATTTTTTTGTTGATCAGTTATTATTCATGGATTTACAGGGTCTTAGAAGAGAGAGACCTAATGTTTAATAATCCACATTTCATTGTGTTACTCTTTGGTGCAGATGTGGATGCTGTATTGTTCTTTCTTTGTGATTTTTTTTATTGGTAATGTTTCAGTTGGGTTTTTTTGCAGATTTTTGGTGTGTTTTGTGGTGGTTTAGAAGCAGACACAGTCCAAAGGGGATGGGTGTTGGGAACAAAAAACATGCTGTGGAAGAGAGCCAGAGAATAATAATAAGTAATGATTCAATGCAGAGAGGTGTATAAACATATGGTGAGTGAGAAAAGTGACTAAAGAAGTACTACTCAGTGTATCGTGGGAATCCCCAGCAGCCTACACCTATCGCAGCCTAACTAAGAGAGGATTCAGGGTCACCAGCCCTAACTATATGCTTTAGCAAAAGGTTTTAAGCCTAATCTTAAAAGTAGAGAAAGAACTTCACAGCACAGAGTTACAAAGAGAGTTACATGTCTTTGGAATGGGTTGATTCTGTGTTCTGACTTCACTGACCTTTATTAAGTAATTCTTGGTACCAGTTTACGAAAACAGAGAACAGCTTTGGTCAGGTCCTGGCAGACGCATCATGATAGACCTATTTATTTCTTCTAGACTGAACCACTGTAATTCATTATTTTTGGGCTGTCCTAAAAACTTCCTGAAAAGCTTTTACCCCATCTGTTCAAGGATTGGCTTGTGCCACCATTTGTCTGCCACCTAAAAATCCAGTTTTAAGATCCAATCCCAGACACTTGACACAGTGGTTATCAGAGGCATCGTAACATTTCATCACTCATCCATGACACTGGAGAGTACTGAAAAAGTCACTTGGATGAGTAATCAATTGTTTTTTTTAAATGTTTCTATATGTTTTGTAAAAGAATTACAAAATGAACTTGTAAATTAATTTATTAATGCAGATTTTATTTCACAATTCATTATTGAGCACAAAAGGCTTTATGTTGATGCGTGTGACTCTTCTGGTCCTCCATAACCAGCAGCCTAGGCCTATTGCTGCACAACTAAGGTCAGCTGATGCAGCCCGAACTATATGCTTTGTCAAAAGTTTTAGGCATGATCTTAAAAGTAGAAAGGGTGTCTGTCTCCTGAAACCTGATTCCACAGAAGAAGGATCTGAAAGCTGAAGGCCCGGCCTCTCATTCTAGTTTCAATCAACTACAATCAACTGAAGGCTTTTCGCAGAGTTTTAGGACAGCCAAAAAATAGTGAATTACAGTACTACAGCCTAGCCCTCCGGTTTTGTGCACCCCCACCCCCCTTACTTTAGTGTTCCCAATCAAAATTGACTGGTCCTTGTTAGCTGCTATTAAATTAGCACAAAAAACACTTTTCACCACCAAATTCTTTATTCAACATTCTTTAGCTGTGAACAATGTCTCAAAGTAGTGTTTAACTTGAATACATAGAATTAGACATAACATAACTGCAGTAAAAATACAAATAGGCACTGAAAATGTATTACAAAATGAACATGTAATGTAAAAAACAAATTAAAGACCAAACTCAACATGAAGCTGTGAGTACAGGACACATTCTGCTTGGCCTCCATTGCCTGTCTCCGAAGTCCCACAGGGTTAACCAAACCCGATAGGATTCCTTCTTCAGCCTGATTGCTCTGTTCACCTCAAGTGTCCAACGTCTGGTTCAGGGGTTACCATCAAGACAGGCAGCTCATTGCAGCAGCTCATTGCAGCAGTTTCCACAATGGAAGTGCTGAATATGCTCCATTCGGACTTAATGTCCCCAGTCTCCCTCAGAATGCTGTCAAAGTTCTGGCAAAGGTTGGAGGCCTCTGTTAGGCATTCCCAGAGTGTCCTCACAATACATTTAGTTGTGCCAGGTTTATCCAGCATTCTCCCTCACCACCTGATCCAACTCACCACCAGGTGGTGATCAGTTGATAGCTCATCCCTCTCTTCACCTGAGTGTCCAGAACAAATTGCTGCAGATCCGATGATACGATTACAAAATCAATAATCAACCTGCAGCCTAGAGTGTCCTGGTGCACTTGTAAATAACCTTATGTTCAAACATGTTGTCTGTTATGGACCAACAGTGGTTTTCACAGTAACAGAAGGCCTAGCCACCAGGTGCTCTCCCTCTGGTATCTTCCCCAGGACTTGAGACACATTTTGTAGACCATCAGCTGGGACTGAACTAGCTAATATTAGTGGCAGGATTGCTTTCTAAATGCTGATAGATTTCAACTTGTGTCTTGACTCTCTGTGCCTCTTGGACCTCTCTACTTCATTTGTTCAATACGTTTTACCTGTGTCATATCTCATGATTACAAATAACTTAATCTTTTGACATCTATGGTACGATTTCTTTGTATGTGTGTATAGGATTGGTCGTTACTGACATCTGGTGAGACTTTCATGTCAATAGCACCTTTACAAATATTACTTAGAAAATAAGTAATATGATCAATATTTATTTTCACCTGTTGCATACAAAGAAGGATTAGTTATGGTTTAAACAATGTTTAACACATTATGAATTTTTTAATAATTTAGATATTTTTTGTGTATTTTAGGACATATTGTACATGCATTTATGTACAAGAAGGTTCAATTTGATGGGACCCCCAAAATTTTAAATGAATGTTAAATGTTTTAGGGGTCTCATTTTAATCCAAACTGCCATGTGGTGCTGAAAAAGGTGTCTAGTGTCCAGTCTCATTTGAAGAGTACAGTAAAATGGAGAGGGAGTGTGTGATGATTTTTTTTTTTCATTCCATCTTTTCTCAAAAAGCTTTTCAGCACATCAAAAAACCCACATTTGTTTTAACAGGAAACATTTCTCCTCACACATTCACATGCATAAAACTCATGTACCGTGCCACAGCCACATGCAGAGAACACATCTACTGTTGCACACACCCACACGTTAAATGGCCATTACTGAAACAGAACATTGTGCCATTTAAGCTGTCAAGACGTCACTCAGATGTAGCCACTCTATTATTCCTACCCTTCATGTAGGAATAATGTAAAAGTTCCGTATTTTTTTCCAAACACCTCCCTTTGTGTGGATTTTTTAATTTACTTTAAGGCTGTTCATTTGTTGAATTAAATAGATTTGTAGTCTCTTTCTATGTACAGATCTAACTAACATTCACTCACAGCACTGAAAAAGGTTAGAGCAAGTTGTAGGTTTAATATCTTGACCAAAGATATTTAGCCTGCAGACCGGAGCAGAGGGGGATCAAACCACCATCCAGTGGATGATGAGAGTCAAACCTTAAATACTGATCCGTATGCGTAGGTTTACGGTACACATCAGCTTTTAGATGTCCCTCATTACTGATGGAAATCTCATAGTCTAAGAAGGCTAACCTGCCACTTTTCATATCCTCCCTTGTGAATTTGATGTGTTGGTCCACCGAGTTAATGTGACCCGTGAATTGTGGTAGGTCCTGAGATTAAATTTTCACGCAGGTGTCATACACATATCTGAACCAATGACTAGGTGGTGTTCCAGGATAGGATAACAAAGCCCTCTTTTCCACTTCTTCCATGTACAAATTGGCCACAATGGGTGAAACTGGGGAACCCACTCCCATGTTTCTCCCTGTAGGACTGACCCTTGTATGTGAAATAGGTGGAATTAAGACACAGTTCAAACACACTTGGTCGGTGCTGATAGTGGTCTTGTTGCTGAGGTTGGGGTCATCCTGTAATCTCTTACAAACTACCTCCAACACTTCAGTGACTGGAACATGAGTGAAGACAGATGTAACATCGTACAAGACCATGGTTTCATCTGCCTCCATAATGACATCGCTCACCTTCTCAACACAATCCAAGGTGTTCTGGATGCGGTGAGTTGATCATACAGACAATTGGTCTTAAAGGTGCACTCTGTTTATGTTCTTTGGTAAACCATACAGACTTGGTATAGATTCCGCTGGGTATAGCCTGTGGTATGAGGTACGGTCAATAGCCTTGTCTTGTTCTAACTGCTTCAGACAGTCTATCACCGTCTTCCTGTAACCACTTCCTGGGTCTCGTTTCAGGGGCTCATAAGTATTTTTGTCACTGAGCAGTGACAAAATTTTTTCATCATAGCCTTTTTGGTTTAGCGACACAGAGCACCTACCCTTGCCTGCTGGAAGGATAATGATGTTGTTGTCATGACTAACTGATGGGATTGCCTTCCTCTTCTCCATGCTGATGTTGGACGCTGGGGGCTTTGCATTGCTGAGACAGGCTGAAACTTTCATCCATAGTTGCTCTGCTTCCACGTCTGCAATGTTGTTGTATCGAATTGCAGTTTCGGTGGCTGTGATCAGTTCCACTAGAGGGATTTGCCTCAGTTTCACAGCAAAATTCTATCCTTTTGCAAGGATGTTTTTCTCTGTTTTGGTAAGCTGTTTGTGAGACAAACTCTTCACCCACTTGTCCACATCCTCGGTGTGGCATCCTTCTCTCTTCTGGCCACTGAGGACACTCTCCGTATTTTGAGCTAACATTGTGAAACATTAATAACATTTTTATTTCACACTTTTTTCTTTTACTGCATACTGTTCATTCATAGTTTTGATGCCTTCAGTGAGAATTTATGAAAATAAAGAAAAAACATTAAATGTGAAGGTGTGTCCAAACTTTTGATTGGTCATGTGTGTGTGTGTGTGTGTGTGTGTGTGTGTGTGTGTGTGTGTGTGTGTTACTGCTGGAGTCTCTGAGACCGTATCGTCGGGAGATTGACTCTCGACTAGGGCATCTGTATCCAGTAAAGGTCCTAAGGCTAGTCCCCCCCCCCCCCCCCCCCCCCCCCCCCCAATGCCAACCAAGCCTACCTCAGACAGGAGGTCATATAAGCTCGGATGTTGCTCGGCTTAAGAAGGTCCGCATCTGGTGTTGAGGACACACTGATGAGAAGTCAGTTACCGGAACAAGCAGGCATAAGTGGGCAAGAGATGAAAACAAGGCGCTAATGGATTGGTATAGTGCAAATATCCCAGCAGAAGGGGTTACATGAAAGGAAAGTTGTGGACCTATGGAATGTTTGATACCCAACACCCAGACTGATGGTGAAGCAACTAGTAGCGGCTGACTTGAAAGATAGGATCATGGTGAAGATGGAAACCTGGACCCTCTGTGGCCAATTACCAAGACTGCATCAAGTACCATCTGAAGGTCTACTAAAAATGTAAATGCAGCATTATGCATAATCCCTACAATTGACTACAAGACAGCCTATGACTCAATGCCCCACACATGGATCCTGGAATGCCTAGAACCATACAAGGAACTCATTAGGAACTCAATGGGGAATTAGTGAACAACAATAGAGGCCAACTTCAAGCCAATTGCACAAGTCACTTTTAAGTGCGGCCTATGCAGACCCCACTGCTGGTCTGCATAGGCCTGAAACCCCCCACAGTGAGATCACTGACATGACTGACTATGGATACAGATTACGGAATGACACAATTATCAGCCACCTCCTCTACTTGGATGACATCAAGCTGTAGTAGTAGAAATGTAGTTGGGTGGTAACAAAGAGAGGGAAGACTGTCAGAACTGAGGGGATCGCGCTAGCAGAATGCAACATTGCAGACACTGAGGATGGCTGCAATTACCTACAAATACATTGGTACATACATAATACAAGTACATTGGTTCCCATTTGCTTAGAATCCACTTGAACACAATCATGTATGCTGCTGGGATAATAAACTGGGATAAGGAGGAGATTGAAGCCATTGGCATCAAGCCAAGGAAGGTCATCACCATGCATAGAGGGATCAACCCCAAATCGAGGACCCTGAAACTGTACACTAAGCGAAAGGTACGAGGCCAAGGACTAGTGAGTGTCAGAACCACTGTCCAGGATGGGACAACAAACATCCATGGGTACATCAGAAATATGGCCACAGTCGACCGAAAGTGCTTAGTGATTATCTAATGAAGTAGAGACTGAAGAAGGTGGAGCAAGAGGAGGAACCATCATGCAAGGACAGGCCCCTACATGATATGTACCACCGGCAGATAGAGGACGTGGCTGATACCCAGAAATCCTACCAGTGGCTGTACGCAGCTGAACCGAAAGACAGCACAGAGGCACTAATCATGGTAGCACAGGAGCAAGCTCTGAGCACAAGATCCATCGAGGTTGGGGTCTATCACACCAGGAAAGACCCCAGGTGCAGTCTGTGTGAAGATGCCTCTGAGACTGGATATGCCCCTTATAAATCTGGGCCATCATCATCTTCAGAGTTATGCTGTAACCCATATGATCATTGTTACTGTACATGCACAACAAAATTGTAGGTTCCTCACACCAACTCTGCCAGAATAAACTATAAATAGGACACAACAGGAATGAATGGCAAAGAGGAGAAATACATAGAATCACGCGGAATATATACAAAACAAGAGAAATATATGCAACAACAATAGAAAGGCACACAATAGAGAAGAAGTTGTAAAGTGCTTGGACTCAGACTGTGGCTCGATAAGTTGGTTGGGTGTGAATGGGTGGGATGTGGGGAGGTTGGTGGATGTTTGTTTACTGTCCGAATGGCCCAGGGGAATAAGCTGTTTGTGAGACTGAAGTGTAGGACCTGATTGATGTGAGGCGCTGACCAGAGGGCTGGTAGTGGGTGGGGTACAAGGGGTCACTTGCGATTTCCCAGGCTAGTCGGACTAGAGGATTAATCTTGAATCTTTTTTCAGACCTAATGATTCCTGTATTCTCCTGCAGGTGAGAGGTCAGTGAAAGCAGCAGTACCAGTGGATGGAGATGATGTCCATGCAAAGTAAGTATTCTGTCACCATAGCACCCAGCTCTGGCCTAAGTTCATTGCGGTAGTAATAGCTGTGGGAGGAAAACAGGTGGTTCTTGGAAGAAGTATCTGCATCATTAGAAGAAAAAAGTAAAAGCAGTAGCAACATGAGTTGAAATAGGAGTAGTATCTGATACAAGCAACAGGGATAATTAACAGAAGCAGCACTAGTCGTAGTAGTTGATATAGTAAAAAATAGGTGCACTACAAGTAGCAATATGAGCACTGCACTTATTATTAGGACTAGCTGGTATACAGGTACAGGTAGGTATATTCATAGTAGCAGTGATTAGTAGTAGTAGTCTTGTAATAGTACAAGCAGTATATTGCTGCTTTTGTCATTCATTTATCTATAAAGGAATGCCACTTCTTTAGTAAAAAACGTGGAATTATTAGGACTACCAGCAGCAAAAATCACAGTTACAGTACTTACAAAACAAGCATTAATGGTAGCTGTAGTGGTAGCAATACCAGAATCATTTTAGTAGTTTAGTGCAAATAGCAGTATTTTCAACAGCAGAGGAAGTAGCAGCACTGGCATTAGTTGCTGAATAAGTAGCAGTAGTAGAAGGAACACTAGTGGTAGTACTGAGTGGTAGCATTTAGTATGAAGTTCAGTGTTTAATCCTAGCAGGAAACGTAGAAGTTATAATGAGATGTGGTAATTGCATTAGAAGTAGTATATACTCTAGCCATAACACCAGTACCATCTTTAACCCTCCCAAGGCAGGCGTTGCTGATTTGCAACAGTTAAAAACTAACAACCGGATTACCCCACATACATATTTTATGAGTTTTTTTTACTCAGAAGTACCACTGCAGGACTTGGTTGTGCATTAGCAACAAAAAGTTTAATTTGAGCTTGAGAGGGTTAAAGGTAATGCTACCAATAAAAGGTTGTACTTGTCACAGAAAGATTTGAAGAATTGGTAGTAGTTTAGTAATAGTACTATTCCAAAAATGGTAGAATTAGCAGCACTACATGCAGTTAGACCATTCAGTGAGCTGTGTGAGGCTACTCACTGAAGAGTCTTAGTGCAGCTTGACCTCACCCAGGCTCTATGGCCAGCAGCCCACAAGCTCAAGCTGTGCCCAATAGAAATGGAAGAATGCAGCGACTGGGTTATTCTGTCAGAAACAAGACTTTTTTTTCTGAAGCAATGTTTGAAAAACATACTAACTAGTTATACAGAGGAAAGTTTTGCTAGACGATTGTTTAAGCCATTTAACTACCGATTCGTCTGGTTGTATACTTTGCATTCTTAAAACTGTTTACTTTTTCAACTTTTCAGAAAGTCCTAAAAGCAAACTTCCTTGTTGAGTAAAAATGCGGATTGTGGTACAAAAAGTTGCATGTGCTGGTAATGGCATGAGAAAAATGTTGGAGTAAAGTAGGTAACATTAGCTATACCAGCTTCTAAAAACCCTTGAAAGTCAGACCTGTGTGCATCATAAACAATGACAACAAAAACAAAAAACTCTATAAAACATTTTTTGTTTTATTGTGTTAAGTCTGTGAGAAATTACTATAAGGAAAGGCTTGCACTGAGGTTAACCGCTAGGTCCAGACTTTCATTAGCTGCAGGTGTGCAACCAATGTACCACTTTACAATAGTTGCAGTAGATATTACTGGTTGCAGTAGATGTGTGTTGTTTTCTGCAGTGAGTGAGGCAGACAGCGTGGTGAAGGTGGCAGAGTGGCAGCAGACTTACTATGCCACAGACTCTGGCATCCAATCGGGAGCTACCACAGTGCAGGACGACGAGAGCAGCACTGAGTATAGTGGCAACAAGAAGTACACAAACAGTACTACAACCGGCACTGGCTCTGTACCTGTTAAGGCCACAGTGGGGGGAGGTGGAGACTCAGCATTCAGTGGAGTAGATAGCCCAACAGGTAACACTTTCTGATCAAAATCATTTGATTTTCTTTTTTGTTTGTGCTTTCTGTTTGCTTCCTTTAATAACAGCAGCTTTCGGTCTTTATTGATCTGCATTTTGTGGCTCTTTTTTGTGTCTGGTAACATCATATAATATATTGGTTCATCTTCTTTTTCATAAATGGAATTGAATGCAGGATTTGATTCACATGATTCAGTATCAAATACCACTGGACAGATCACAAGTAAACAAACAAACAAAAAAACAATTACTGCAGCTTTAATGATAATGAAAATGGTGAAATAGCAGCACACTGACATGCACAGGTTATTGTAAGCAGCTGCAGATAACAGCTTGTTTTCCATTTCCTGTGATTCATCTGTCTTCAATATGAAATAAATCTTCATGGTGCAAGATAATGCATCATGGTAAGTATTAAGAAACTTTGTGTTTTATCTTCATTTCGCTCTGTTTTGCTCTGCTTCAGTCATCTGACAGTCAGGGGAAGAAATAAAAGTCTGCTACATTTTTTAAAAATTCACGCATCATCACACCTGTGCTGTTTGTAGACAGCTGGCCATTTCAAGCTCAGTTTGACATTGTGGTGCTTTGAAAATTCTATTCACATATGACATGTGAAGTAAAATGTCAAATGTAGACACAAGCTAGCTAAATAGAAAACTTAGCTGCAGGTTGTAAATGTACTTTTATTTCTCCACTGCATGCATGAAAGTTTAAAGTACATATCTAATAATTTAATTCGTTTTAGGCTACTTTGCAGCCCCAGCAAATTCCATGAAAATCAGAAATAAATACTTGCAGTTACTTTGGATTGTGGTTGTCCTCTGTCGCTTCATTCAGGAGCACTGCCTGTTTCCTTTGACCACTTTTCACATAATCTAGAAAATGTTTAAAATAACACTACAGGTAATTGAACTTATACACTAGTTCATCTCTGCTTTCTTTCAGCATGCCACCCAAATCTTTGTTGTTAAAGTCATTTGGTGTGCTTTCATTTGGGTTTTAAAATCACACTAATTCAATTGAGTGTTTTTCCCCCTTTCCTTTTCTTGAACACTGAACATGGCATGTTCATGGCACATGTAAACCAGCCCATCCTGCCCTCTGCATGTTTCAAACACACCTCCACCAACATACAGTCTTTTGGGATTCAGGAGACTCACTAACTACATCTCATGATTCAAAAGCTCACATCCTCCTGTTTCTGTAATTCAAGGATGAAATTATTGTTTTACAATAATGTATATGTCTTTGTTTCATCCCAGCTGAATTCTTGCAGATACCTGTTAACAGATGTAAATCATTCATTTGAATTTACACAAAACTTGATATCCTTGGACAACAACCGGCTCACTAGATCAGACGGGTGTCTTTACTGCTTTATGGCACCTAACCTTTGGAATGGTCTGCCTAATCAAAAGAGATTAACTTTTTGACAAACTTCTATTACTTAAGTCTACGTAAATGTATATCATGCACAAGTATTCTTTCCTTGGGCCAACTTGCTGACTGACCTCACTAGCATGTTCTCTGTGCTTCTGTGTGTGAAGCTGACAAAGTATTTGTGTTAAAAGTGGAACACAGTTATAACACAGGATTTTCAATTCTACATTGCTTTTTCAAAAATGTTAGCATTTATAAAGGAGAACACTAGAAGTTCAAAATATCTCTTTAAGGGAAAGGTAATGATGATATTTTGTTGGGGGGGGGTTTGTTTGTTTGTTTTTCTTCGCCTGTCCCGTTTGGTTCTTTTGCCATCAGAATTGTTGTCTAAAGGCAAAGAAAGATGCCCAACAGATTTACTTTACCAAACGGACCATCCCAGCCTTGCCGTATTGGTCCAATTGATTCACCTTTTCTTTTATTGTCTATTTTATTTTATTTTCACCAGCTAAACATGGGACAGACTTGACTGCAGAAAAGAAAAGGTAGAAAGAACGAGGGGAAGAAAAAACAATGATAAAGGGCAAAAAACAAAAACCAACAAAACAAACAGACAAAAAATACATCTATCAATCACCTGGATCACCTGTTGAGAAAGAAAAAAGAGAAAACAAGCAAAAAAAGAGAGCAATACAATAAACAACATCATTGCGATGATCTATGTGAATATAACAGTCAATACTAAATATTAAACATTATTGTGCAGCACGTAAGATCGACAGAACACAGTGTGCTTTGAGGTAGGAGCCAAAAAGGGTGTAGTTTGTGGGTGTGATCACCCGTGTGTACATCTGTGAGCATGGACGCGCTTGTTTTTAAAAGGTTCCTTCATGTAATGATCTGCTAGGGAGTGTGGGGGGGCCACAGCCCCGTCCTCCAGGGCATGAAGCAGGTATGGAGGAGATCAAGACTCCAGACATCCAGAGGCCCCCAGAACACAAGAGACCAAGGAAGACCAACAGAGGGGCAGCCGCGCCACTGTCCCAGAAAGAGCTGAGGAGAGTCCCAGATGAGGGCTCACTCAGCAGCCGCGGAGCAGAAGCCAGGGGGAGTTGCAGTGACGTGCCCGCAGGCTCCAGGCCCCGACAAGCAGCCACCAGGAGTGAGCCGGTGGGTACCTGGACGCCCATCCCCAGACACAAAGAACCACCAATGCAGGGTGGGTGTCTGCCACCGGCAGGGGGAGTGGTGGGGGTGGATAGGCCTCCATACCTTGGAGGGCCTGAGATGTCCCTAAAGAGGTGGCGTCTGATACTCGACCTGACATACAGACACAGACATACAGGCACACACAGACACAAACATCCATTCCCACCCTCATGCTCTCATATGCACTTACTCCACACTCACCCAACGTGGAGACAGACATAGAGAGACACTGTACACACGATCACACTCCCCAAGCGTACTCTACGAACCGGGTCTAGGTACCCTTGCCCCTGGAGGGGGGAACTGCACCCAGACCCAGGTGGTGTTACCCTTTTCCCTGCGGTGGGGAGAGGCAGACCGCCCCGACTCCACAGCAGCAGGGAGGCCCCACATTCCAGACCGCAGTCGGACAGCCAACTCCTCCTCCCAGCCCCCCACCCCAACAGGCAACAGAGAATGGGGGTGTGTGAAGACTCCAAACCTCCCTCCACCCGCTCATTGTAGTGTTGATGCATGTGTGTTCTAAGGTGCATTTAAAACCCAGGAGGGCATGGAGCTACCTGCCAGAGAGCAGCAGGTAAGCACATAGCCCCTCCTGATAGCCCTCAATGTAATGGGGAGGGAAGGAAGGCAGGGGCAAGTGGCCCCTCCCTGGGGCCAGCTCCCCCGCTGACCCCAGTAGGCACCCCCATATCCTGCAACCCACCAGGGAAAGGGGGCCCAGGCCCATCCAGACCGGGGCCCAGTTCAGCAGCCCCGCCGGGCCCCACAGATTCCGGGACAGCCCACCAGACCCCACCACAGAGAAAACTGCACCCACCCCGTCATCCACTCATCTCCCAGACAACACAAGACAATAGACACCCAGGCTGAGTTCTTTCTCCACCTCTCTTATATCTCCCCCACCTGCAGAGTGAGTTCCTGGAGAGAGGAGACCTCCTGCAAGATGTAACAGCCTCCCCCACCAGTTGAAGAGCCCCCCAGGTGGCTCGATGCACTGGCGGCACCCTGCGCCAGGGCTGGGCCTCCATACACCCACCTGCCCACGACCCCGGCGACACACCAACCAAGACCCAAGCCCCCAAGGCTCAGCCAGGGCCCCAGCCCAGAGACGGTGCACCCCCAGAACCCCCCCCCCCCCCCCCCCCCCCCCCGATCCACCCAGGGGCAGCAAGGCTACCAGGTCAGTAACCCACGTCCATCAGCACAGACCCTCCCCTAGCCCCGCTGCACGCAGCCTCGAGGAAACCGTCACCTAAGAGCCAACAGAGCCCTTAACAGGCCATGACCGCTACCCCGGGTTGAGTCCTCCAAGGAAGATGCCTCCGGGGAATCCCCCAACGCCCCAAGCCTGTCCCTACCCCCACACCAATCACAACAGCAAAGGTGGGACCAAACTATGACCCCCCACCCCCACTAGGTGATGGATGATCTGATGTGGTGGCAGAGGCTGTATCAAGACTAATGTCATCTAATAGATAATTTCTATATTGGTTAGAATTAAGATTGTTTTTATTTTTCCAGTTCATGAGGACTGTTTTCTTGGCTATGCATAGGGCAGTGAAAACCATGTGGGCGATATTCTTTTCTGTAGTGACATTATCTAAGCTGCCCAACAAACACACTAAGGGGGAAGTTGGAATGTTACATTTCAGACACTTTGATAAGTCTTCACATATCTTGACATCATTTCCATCTAGCCAGATCATCTTCTACACCTTCTTTAAAAGTGGGATATGGTTTAATTTAGTTAGATCTGCAAGCTTGGGAGAAACATTAATACCTAAATATTTTATATTTCCTGATTGCAGTGGTGTAGAAGAGGAATTATGGAGGGAGCAATTAATCGGTAGGACTGTAGATTTTGACCAGTTAATTGAGTAATCTGATATTCTTGCAAAAGAGTTTATCAATTCAATCACCCCAGAGATATTGGTTTGTGAATTTTGGAGAAAGAGTAACACATCATCCGCATAAAGGCTGATTTTATGTTCCACGTTCTTGCATTTTATGCCCTTAATTACTGAATTCTGTCTAATTGCTGCTGCTAGTGGTTCAATAAAAATTGCAAACAGTGAAGGGGAGAGTGGGCATCCCTGCCTGGTGCCCCTCAAGAGACAGAAGCTGGAGGATGTCTGGTCATTTGTTCTAACACAAGCTGTTGGGGAATTATATAATATTTTTAACCAGTTAATGAAAGAGGATCCAAAACCAAATTTGTGTAAAGTTGCAAATAGAAATTTCCAGTTAACTCTGTCAAATGCTTTTTCTGCGTCTAAAGAGAATATTGTAGTTTCTAGGTTTTTACTGTATGAGTAGTCTATCAAATTAAGTAATCTACGTGTATTTGTTGATGAGTGCCTGCCTTTTATGAAACCAGTTTGGTCAGGATGAATTAAGAGGGGGGTTATTTTCTCCAGTCTCTTTGAGAGAGCTTTGCAGATTATTTTAAGGTCTACATTTATAAGGGATATTGGACGATAGCTTGAGGGATATACAGGGTCTTTGCCTGGTTTTAGCAGGAGATTAATGTTTGCGGAACTCATATTTGATGGAAGTCTGCCCTTTTCTTTAATTTCCAACAACGTTCTGTAGAAAACTGGTGCTAGAATCGTCCAGAATTCTTTGTAGAATTCTGCAGGAAAGCCGTCTGGACCTGGAGCCTTATTATTGGGCATACTTATCAGGGCTTCCTGGAGTTCACCTGGTGTCAATGGTGAATCCAGTGCCATTGCTTGAGTGTCCAATAATTTTGGAAGAGTTATGTTGTCCAAAAACTGATCAATTTCTTTTTTAGATGGGTTTATTTGTGGTGAATACAACGTTTTATAGAAATGCCTGAAAATGTTGTTTATTTTTTCTAGTCATATATTGTGTTCCCAGATGAATCTTGAACAGCACATATAGTTGTTTTTTCTTTATTTATTTTTAGCTGGTTTGCTAGAAATTGACCGGATTTATTACCATGTTAATAATTCTGTAGGCGTAGTCTTTGTACTAAGAATTTTGTTTTTTTTATCAATTATCTCATTTAATTCTAGTTTCATTATATAATTTTTCAAGGGATCTTATATGTGTTTTCACTCTTGTATGCTTTTCATACAAGTTTCATACAAGACAGATAAAAACTTTATAAGATTTATATATATCTTTTCCATATGGGTTGTCTTGTATGGTGTATTGATAGTCATGTGCTTTTTGTATGCGCTGAGGTGTTTTTTTCTGTTCTCAAACTGATCTCCCTGTCGGAGCTCAGTCTGGGGGGAGTTCTTTTTTCTCCTCTTCTTTCCTCATGTTGTGTATTTTCCATTGTTATACCTCTTACCTGTCTTCCCCATGTGATGTTTGTGTAATGTATCTATGGTCGGAAGGGTAAGATGGCGCTGGCACGGCTGGCAGCCTTAACCCAATTTCCCTCGGGATGAATAAAGTATGATCAATCAATCAATCAATCAATCAATCAATCAATCAATCAATCAATCAATCAATTAAATCTCCAGTTTTTACTTGGTGTAGTATTATTCTTGTGTATTAGTTTTAAAGATACAGGAGCATGATCGCTGACTAGTGATGGGTTGGTCCTCACATACAAGGTCTTAAATAATCAGGCCCCATCTTATCTTAATGACCTTGTAGTACCATATCACCCTATTAGAGCACTTGGCTCTCGCTCTGCAGGCCTACTTGTTGTTCCTAGAGTATTTAAAAGTAGAATGGGAGGCAGAGCCTTCAGTTTTCAGGCCCCTCTTCTGTGGAACCAGCTTCCAGTTTGGATTCAGGAGACACTGGAAGCTGGTTCCACAGAAGCTGGTTCCTAATCTTAAAAAACATTTTAAGATTAGGCTTCAAACTTTCCTCTTTGCTAAAGCATATAGTTAGGGCTGGTGACCCTGAATCCTCCCTTAGTTATGCTGCAATAGGTGTAGGCTGCTAGGGGATTCCCATGATGCACTGGGTGTTTCTTCTTCAGTCATTCCTTTTCACTCACTGTGTGTGTAAATTATTAGTTCTTATTCATCTTTGGCTCGCTTCCACAGCGTGTCTTTATCCTGTCATCCTCCCAACCGGTCACGGCAGATGGCTGCCCCTGCCTTAACCTGCTTGAGGTACTTACAATGAATGGCATTGCTTGCAGTAACACTGTAAAGAATCTTGGAATAATTTTTGACCAGGAAATATCCTTCAGTTTGGATATTAAACAAATATGTGGGACTGCTTTCTTGCAATTACACAGTATATCTAAAATTAAAAATATCATGTCTCAGAGTGATGCTGACAAACTAGTTAATGTTTTTATTACTTTATTACTAGGCTGAACTACTGTAATTCATTATTATCGGGTTGTTCTTAAAGCTTATTCTGAGTTTGACTCCACTATTTGGCTGGGGGAGTTCTGTGTGTCGTGTGCATGCTATTCCCAAGTCTGTCTCTCCAGGTCACAGTCCAAAGACATGCAGTTAGGAGGGCTAGGTTATTTGGTAATTCTAAATTGCTCATAGGTGTGAATGTAAGTGCAAATGGTTGTCTGTCTCTCTGTGTTTGCACTGCAACAGACAGGATGTATCCTGCCTCTGCCCTATGGTAGCTGGGATGGGTTCCCAGTCCATGTATGCTCGTAAAGTTGTAATTTTCAAAGTAGTGACTGATTACTAGGTAGGCAGAACACTATGCTACCATGCACTGTGCCAATAACCTATATATATATATGTGTGTTGATTAAGATGACTAGCTCATCAGGAAAATGTTCTCAAATGTAACAAAGTGTTGAGTAAGTAAGTATTAAGTAAGTATGAATTGTGTTTAAGTACTCATGTTGCAGGGAAATGATTAAGGTTTCTATGGAGTTAGTGAGTTAATTTGTTGGGTACAACTTTCAAAACCATTACAGTGTTGCATATACTAAGGATTTCTTGCGTATTACCTTCCAAAGCTGAGATGGCTGTGTCATCTGTTTTATGATTATTAAGTAATCTATCTAGCAATTATTCCTTTTCCTTGACTACAAAGTACCTTTAATGATGATGCAACCTGAGGCTCCATAATTAATATCATCTACCACCCATTTAGGGCATTTTAAAAATTGGTCTCCAGCTTCAGCAGCAGATGCTTCTATTCTACTTAGTTAATCGCAGCATTTATTCTGCCGTAAAGAGTTTAAATAAACGCATGCGTACTTATAATCCTAATGACTGCATGAACTTCTGGAAATGAAGGTATCAAATTGCATTTTAGGGGTTCAGTTCTTAAATCATCCGGATGGTGAGCAGTGGAACAGCAACAAGTGTTTGTTTGACAGTTGAAAAAGTGCAGGCTGTACACAGTAATCTCTGCGCAGAATAGCTGACTACTTTAGTGGGATCTGCATCCTTAATCACATATTTTCTTTCTAACCTGTGCACAGTAAGTCAGGTGGTGGAGGCACAATTGAGCTGATTTGTGTGTTTGTGTGTTGGACCATCATTTTCTTTTTTTACTGTCAGTTTTGCTATTTTTATTTTGATCAGTTTTTAAACACAGAATAATATGGTTAAGATTCAAAAAGATCACAAATTGGCTTTTCTTTTTATAAGATTAACAATGTGAGAAGCTTTTTTCGGGATTGCCACCACGACAAATCCTACTATATCGAATATGACTGTTTAAAAACTAGCAAAAGTAGGGAAAACTACTTTTCTATAACTGGC
The DNA here is from genome assembly GCF_041146795.1 of Maylandia zebra. Classification (NCBI taxonomy): domain Eukaryota; kingdom Metazoa; phylum Chordata; class Actinopteri; order Cichliformes; family Cichlidae; genus Maylandia; species Maylandia zebra. Next base: position 1,065,033 of record NC_135170.1, read on the forward strand.
AAAGATACACTAATTGCATAACTATTTGTTAAAAACAAGAAACAAATGTAAGCCAGGAGAAAACAAGTTACATGACAAGGGAAATTAATTCCCAAGTACAGTTTTAGATTCAAAGGTTTCTAGACAATGTTGCCAATATCAGTGGCATACACTAAGGTTAAATTAAATGTGGATTTTTACACATTGGCTTGTTCTCTAAGTCCCTGTTTGTAAATTATATTAGGCTCAATCAACATATTATTCTGCCTTACACAAAATGTTAGTTTAAATGAATCAATACCAGTCACACTGACTGTCAGAATTCTCACCTTTGACACCTTTATACATCTTAACTGGAGCTAAACTCTACTCCCACAGCTGATTATCCTGTTAATAGTGTTGAATTATTATGTAGCTCCTCTGAAAAATAAATCCTCGAATCACTTCAGTCAAGTACTTGACCTCATAGTATAATTCTCAAACGCACATCTTAAAGTACATGACACGTGACCTGGAGAGGAAATAGCTTCTTATTTAGAGGGTCTTCATTTGACTTGGAAAATACTTTGTTACCCTATTAACCAAAGGCTGTCCATAAAGCAGGAGCATTTTATTACTTGTCACTGATTGAGGAAAACAGGAACAACCCCGGGTTTCTTCTCAACAGTACCACCAGGCTGCAAAAGAGTCAGAGCTCTGTTAAGTATTCCTTTAACATGACTTTGTGAATTTCTTGACAGAAAAAATTGTAACTATTAGAGTTTTGTTTTTGTTTTGTTTTTACATCTGTGCCACAGATTAAGTACAACAACTCTAATAGCTGCTGATATTTACTTAAATTATTTCTCTCTGATTGATCTTTCTGAATTGACTTTAATTGAATTGACTTTACTTTATTGACTCTTATGGCCTCTGACAGTGCACTCATCTCTGTGCTTGTTCTGTTAAACAGTATTCAATACCAGTGAGTGAAAAATTTGACCACATAGATCAGATTACACCATGGGCATCAACAGAACTGCACTGCAGTGGTTTGGATCATATTCATCTAAAATATTCCTGTTGGTGCATGTAAATGAAAGTACTTTGTACATTATATACAGTGGGGCAAAAAAGTATTTAGTCAGCCACCGATTGTGCAAGTTCCCCCACTTAAAATGATGACAGAGGTCAGTAATTTGCACCAGAGGTACACTTCAACTGTGAGAGACAGAATGTGAAAAAAAAAATCCATGAATCCACATGGTAGGATTTGTAAAGAATTTATTGGTAAATCAGGGTGGAAAATAAGTATTTGGTCAATAACAAAAATACAACTCAATACTTTGTAACATAACCTTTGTTGGCAATAACAGAGGTCAAACGTTTACTATAGGTCTTTACCAGGTTTGCACACACAGTAGCTGGTATTTTGGCCCATTCCTCCATGCAGATCTTCTCGAGAGCAGTGATGTTTTGGGGCTGTCGCCGAGCAACACGGACTTTCAACTCCCGCCACAGATTTTCTATGGGGTTGAGGTCTGGAGACTGGCTAGGCCACTCCAGGACTTTCAAATGCTTCTTACGGAGCCACTCCTTTGTTGCCCGGGCGGTGTGTTTTGGATCATTGTCATGTTGGAAGACCCAGCCTCGTTTCATCTTCAAAGTTCTCACTGATGGAAGAAGGTTTTGGCTCAAAATCTCACGATACATGGCCCCATTCATTCTGTCCTTAACACGGATCAGTCGTCCTGTCCCCTTGGCAGAAAAACAGCCCCATAGCATGATGTTTCCACCCCCATGCTTCACAGTAGGTATGGTGTTCTTGGGATGCAACTCAGTATTCTTCTTCCTCCAAACACGACGAGTTGAGTTTATACCAAAAAGTTCTACTTTGGTTTCATCTGACCACATGACATTCTCCCAATCCTCTGCTGTATCATCCATGTGCTCTCTGGCAAACTTCAGACGGGCCTGGACATGCACTGGCTTCAGCAGCGGAACACGTCTGGCACTGCGGGATTTGATTCCCTGCCGTTGTAGTGTGTTACTGATGGTGACCTTTGTTACTTTGGTCCCAGCTCTCTGCAGGTCATTCACCAGGTCCCCCCGTGTGGTTCTGGGATCTTTGCTCACCGTTCTCATGATCATTTTGACCCCATGAGATCTTGCGTGGAGCCCCAGATCGAGGGAGATTATCAGTGGTCTTGTATGTCTTCCATTTTCTGATGATTGCTCCCACAGTTGATTTTTTCACACCAAGCTGCTTGCCTATTGTAGATTCACTCTTCCCAGTCTGGTGCAGGTCTACAATACTTTTCCTGGTGTCCTTCAAAAGCTCTTTGGTCTTGGCCATGGCGGAGTTTGGAGTCTGACTGTTTGAGGCTGTGGACAGGTGTCTTTTATACAGATGATGAGTTCAAACAGGTGCCATCCATACAGGTAACGAGTGGGGGACAGAAAAGCTTCTTACAGAAGACGTTACAGGTCTGTGAGAGCCAGAGATTTTCCTTGTTTGAGGTGACCAAATACTTATTTTCCACCCTAATTTACGAATAAATTCTTTACAAATCCTACCATGTGGATTCATGGATTTTTTTTTTCACATTCTGTCTCTCACAGTTGAAGTGTACCTCTGGTGCAAATTACTGACCTCTGTCATCATTTTAGTGGGGGAACTTGCACAATCGGTGGCTGACTAAATACTTTTTTGCCCCACTGTATGCTTTCCTAAGACATTATCATTAGAAACACTCCGTACATTTTCAGTGCTATGCAGATGACACCCAGCGTTATTTATCGATTCAGGCAGATGACACAAATTAATTAATTAAACTACAGGAAGGTCCTAAATATATAAAGGCCTGGAAATCTGTAATTTCCTACTAAGGTTATTGAACTCAGTCCTTTAGTATGCCTTCTTTCTTCTTCTTTATTAACAGACTTTTAGGAGAGGAATGCCATCCCCTTGTTTTATTATTTTAATTCATTCCAAATGTTTATAGATGGTGAAAGGTCTGGATTGCAGGTTGTTAGGTTCAGCACATGGACTCTTTTACTATGAAGCCATGGTGTAACAGCTATAGTGTGGCTCGGGAGGTAGAGCAGGTCATCTTTTTGATCGGAAGGTTAGTGGTTTGATTCCTGGCTCCCGCAGGTTGCATGTCAAGTATCCTTGGGCAAGATACTAACCCCCAAGTTGCTCTCTGATGCATCCATCAGAATATGAATGTTAGTTAGAATTCAACTTTATTGTCATTGCACATGTCACAGGTACAAGGCAACGAAATGCAGTTTGCATCCATTAGCTATATCTACCATTAGATATAGATATATTACAAATATATATTAACAATAATATAGATATGTAAGTATATTACAGAAATGGGTCTATTATGGTATGTTATAATGTACACGGTATGAAGTATGTTGTGAATATTCTATAACTATAAGTATGTACAGGCTGTAGTGAGTACAAGCTATGTACAGGCTATGAACAGGATATAAATATGAAAAACTATACAGAATATGAAATAAAAAACTTTACAGAATCTGAGATATACAGCTATACAGAAATGGGAACTATGCAAGTTGTAAACAGTTGTAGGGTTAAAAATTATCGTATGTACAGAATGATTATTTACACAGAGCTATACAGTAGTGCACATGTTCTTCACGCCACACTGTGCCATCTTTCGCTGTCTCAGTCCCCAAACAAGCTCTCTTTTTCGGTGTGCCCCGCTGGGCACTGGGTGTGCCCCGCTAAGCGGGGTACTGTGACGGGGCACACCCAGTGCTCTATGATTGGTGCACAATCATCTCTATGATTGTGCACCAATCAGAGCACTGGGTGTTTTTTGTACTGGGTATATATATGACACAATCTCACTGCACTTAGCCTAACCCTTCATTGCCCTGAAGAATTCTGTGGTGTACGGACCTCCTCTCCAAGGAAAGAAAATGCAGAGAAGGCTCACTACTCAGCAGGCGTTGGAAATGATCCTGACGGAAGTCGACCCTTGTGACTCGGATGGAGAAGACCTAGAAGTTCAGCCGGATTCGGACTCAGAGCTGTCTGATCAGTCTTCCGGTTAGTTTCATTTCATGTTATTTCCTTTTTCATTTCAAACAAGTAAGTGGATGTAGTTAGTAAGTTTGTTTGACCTTCCCATTGCTCACAATTTGAATTTGTTCACACTGCAGATGAGGAGACTGCTTCTCCACCGAAAAAGAGAGCTTGTTTGGGGACTGAGACAGCGAAAGATGGCACAGTGTGGCGTGAAGAACATGTGGGGACCCGTCTCCCTTTCACCCCAATAGAACCGTACGCTGCAGATGGAGAGCCAACGGCTAAGGCCAGGAGAAGTATCTCGAGTCGCCTTCAGAGCTTCCTGTGTTTCATCACTCTTGACATGCTTCATAGCATTCAAGAATGGACTATTCAACATGCACAGCAAACGGAGCATGTTCATTGGTTCATGGACCTCCCTGAACTAATGGCATTTATTGCAATTGTCATCTTGCGGGGGGTTTACAGGGTTCCATCGGTAAATGACTGCTGGTCAGCAAACCTGGGAAACCCACAGATAATTGGAACTATGGCACGAAACCGCTTCCAAGACATCATGCAACACCTACGCTTTGATGACAAGTCCACCCGCAGTGATCGAGCAAAGACTGATAAGTTCGCTGCAATTTCCAGTGTGTGGGGATCATTTGTCACCAACTGCATCACGTGCTACAACCCTGGTCTACATATCACCGTTGATGAACAGCTTTTCCCATCAAAGACTCGGTGCTGTTTCCTGCAGTATATTGCAAGTAAACCGGACAAGTTTGGGATCAAGTTTTGGGTGGCCTGTGACCTAAAATCCAAGTACATTTGCAATGTCTTCCCATATCTTGGCAAGGACCCCAATCATCCCACTGGGGAGAGACTTTCTGAAAATGTAGTAATGAGGCTGATGGAACCATTCCTAGACAAGGGCAGAAATGTTACCACGGACAATTTCTTCACATCGCTTTCACTTGCGCAAAAACTTCTTGGACGGAAAACCACCATCCTCGGCACAGTCAACAAGATTCGCAGGGAAATTCCTCAATCCACTAGACAGACAGATCGCAATGAATTCACCACTCAGGTATGTTGCAGGTCTTTTGTGGTTCTATGTTTATGTGTTTCATTGTGTGTAAAAGGGCTATGGAAATAACAATTTATCTTATTTCTTAGGTGTTTTCAACCTCTGCTGCCACGCTGACGGCGTATGCGGCCAAACGGAAGAAGACAGTCTATATTCTTAGCAGCATGCACGGCGTGGTTCAGACTGATAACACTACCAAAAGGAAGCCAAACACTGTCACCCTTTACACCAAAACAAAGTGTGGCGTGGATGTGATGGACCAGATGGTTCGGGAGTACACTGTCCGCAAAGGAACACGGCGCTGGCCAGTCGCCGTGTTTTATAACATGATTGACATGGCAGCACTGAATGCACATGTGCTGTATCAAGCATGCACCGGGACGAAGGAAAGACGGGTGGACTTCCTGGTGGAGCTTGCAAGGGAGTTGGCTCACTCTCATGTAGCTGCGAAGAAGGCAAGAAAAGATCAGTTGCTTCGGACACAACCCTCCACACCGAGCCCTGGAAAAAGGGCCACGTGTCAGGTCAAACACAGATGCAAAAAAAATCAGGCCACTGTGCGATGTGTTCACTGCTACAGGTACACATGTGGTAAATGCAGACGACAGATACCATGGCAGTGCCAGGATTGTGAGTGATTGCTGAAAATGTTGAAATAAAATAAAGCATATAGAAATAAATTGACTGATATTATAAGAACGAGCAAACAACTTTATTATAGAAGAAGATTATATGAAAATAAAAACAATATAAAAGGAACTTGGGATGTGTTAAACAACTTAATTAAACAAGGATCTTCTGGAACATCATATCCTGAATATTTTACTGATGCAAATGGTGAAAATCACAACATGAGTAATATTGTCGATGGGTTCAATAAATTCTTCATAAATGTTGGCCCTGAACTAGCAGCGGACATCCCGTGTCATAAAAATGAAAATATCAGTAATATAAAATCAAATCCCTTTTCACTGTTCCTCTCAGCTACAAATGAGCAAGAAGTAATAAATATCACATTAAAATGTAAAAGTAAGTCTTCAATGGATTATCATGACATAAATATGTCTGTAGTTAAACAGGTTATTCTGAATATTGCTAGTCCCTTAACATATATCTGTAATTTATCATTTCAGTCCGGTTGTTTTCCAAAAAAAATGAAAATTGCGAAAGTAATACCACTATATAAAAGTAATGACAAACACAGTTTTACCAATTATAGGCCTATTTCTCTACTGCCTCAATTCTCAAAAATTCTAGAAAAACTTTTTAATTCAAGATTAGAAAAATTCCTTGAAAAACATCAAATAATAAATGTTGGTCAGTATGGTTTCAGAACGCAAAGAACCACTTCAATGGCGATAATTGAGGCAGTAGAAGAAATTACTGATACACTGGATAAAAATAAATATGCAGTTGGTATTTTTGTTGACCTCAAAAAGGCCTTCGACACAATCAATCACTCAATTTTACTGGATAAATTGGAAACATATGGTATTCGAGGGAAAGCTGGTAACTGGTTAAAAAGTTACCTAACAGGTCGGGAACAATATGTTAGCATAGGGCATTACCATTCAGAGAAACTTGGTATTACATGTGGTGTTCCCCAAGGGTCAGTGTTGGGACCAAAACTTTTCAATGTATACATAAATGATATTTTTGATGTTTCTCAAGTACTTAAACTCATACTGTTCGCAGATGACACCAACATATTTTTCAGTAGCGATGATTATACTGATCTTGTAATGACCGTAAACAGGGAGATAAAATTAATAAAAAAAGGATGGACATAAATAAATTATCATTAAATATAAATAAAACTAAAGCAATGTTTTTTGGTAATTTAAAATATAATATAGAATTACCAATTATCATTGAAGGTGTACCAATTGATAATGTGAGTGAAAACAAATTTTTGGGAGTTATAATTGATAACAAAATTTCATGGAAACCCCACGTCAGACACATAAAAACCAAAATTTCCAGAAGCCTCGCAGTTTTGAACAAAGTGAAACAATTCCTTTATAAAGATGCACTTCGTACTCTGTACTGTACCCTGGTTCTTCCATATCTTACATATTGTGTGGAAGTGTGGGGAAACACATATAAAAATACAACTAATCCATTAGTCACAGTACAGAAACGAGCACTGCGTATTATTCACAAGGCTGGTTATCTAGATCATACTCACAAATTCTTTCTTCAGGCAAAGTTACTTAAATTCCAGGATCTGGTTAATTACAATACATCCATAATTTTGTATAAAGCTTTTACTAAACTTTTACCGGCAAATTTACAAACTAGATTTGAAATTCGAGAAAAGGTTTATAATGTGAGAGGCTTTGGAGAATTCAAATTACCCAGAACTCGAACAACCCGTAAAGGCTTTTGTGTGTCTGTATGTGGTGTGAGAATCTGGAACAGTCTGAGTTTACAATTGAAACAATGCAAAAATATTCATAGATTTAAATTCCTCTACAAACAGTTGGTCTGGTCACAGTATACTCAATGATGGGTTTTAGTGTGCTCTGTAATGTCTGTCCTCTTACCATTGCTGGTATGGATTCCAAAATAAAAAATAAAAAATAAAGTGTGCGTATGTATGTACATATATGTACTTGTGTGTGTAGATATATATGTATGTATATGTATGTGTGTCTGTTACTTGTAGTTATTACTGCCTGTTACCTGTGGTAATGCAATTTATAATTTATATATTCTGTATTCAGTTATGAAGGCTCTAATTGTTGGTTGCGAGCTGCCGCTTAGATGCTTGTATCTGCCCGGGGCTGTTGATGGGTCTGTATGCAATGATGGGCGTAGCTGCGGGAAGTTTATTGTTTTTTTTTGTTGATGAGTGAGTATAGGGGTGGGATTTAATAAGTTTTCTTCGTCCCACTCCTTTTTCATGCAAGTTTTGTTTTTTGTTTTGTGTATTTTATGTTCAATATAGGTATTTGTTGTGCCTGAAAATGAATAAATAAATGAATGAATGAAATGAAATGTACTCACTCACTTTTTATCATTATTTGTAAATATGTGTACAAATGGTTGGTTTTTTGTACTGTTTTCATCAATAAATGTCAGCAACAAAGGACATACAAAGGACATGTGTTGATTTCTCCCTAAGATGGCAAACTGAAACACTCCACTCCCCCACCCCCTCAATCACTCACCCCCACTCCCCTCCCTCCAGAATTCCTAGGTAACGACCTAATCTACATATGAATGACTAGCCAATTTAGCTTCCACTTCCAGCATTTGACTGCTCTCCGGCTTTTAAAGGTAGAACGGTAGAAGCCTGGCAATCCCAGTGTTAAGATAAATGAGGGTGTGGATAGTTTCTACAGAGGCTGTATAAAGTGCTGGTGGTTGTGAGTGGTGGTTCAGTCCATGTTATTATTGTGTGTATGAGGGTACAGTTGTCCAGTGTGTGTGTGTGTGTGTGTGTGTGTGTGTGTGTGTGTGTGTGTGTGTGTGTGTGTGTGTGTGTGTGTGTGTGTGTAGGTGGTTGTGGGTTTTTGTATCTCCAGTCCATGAGTTTAACGTGGGTCAGATGTCAGGAGGCAGAGTTCAGGAGTCTGACAGCTGTGGGGAAGAAGCTGTTCCGGTACCTGGAGGTCTTAGTCCGGAGGCTCCTGTAGCGCCTCCCAGAGGGCAGGAGGGTGAAGAGTCCATGTGATGGGTGACTGGGGTCTTTGATGATTTTCCCAGCTCTTTTCAGACACCGCTTCCTGTAGATGTCTTTTATGGCAGGAAGTGGTGCTCTGGCGATGCGCTGGGCAGTTTTCACGACCCTCTGCAACGCCTTCCGGTCCGAGGCAGAGCAGTTCCCGTACCAGACTGTTATACAGTTGGTCAGGATGCTCTCGATGGTGCAGCGATAGAAGTTCACCAGGATGTCTGAGGACAGGTGGTTCTTCCTCAGAGTCCTCAAGAAGAAGAGGCGCTGGTGAGCCTTCTTGACCAGCTTGGAGCAGTTGGTCGTCCAGGTGAGATCCTCGGAGATGTGGACTCCCAGGAACTTGAAGCTGCTCACACGCTCCACAGCCGTCCCCTTAATGTGGATGGGTGGATGTGGGTCAGCATTCCTCCTGTAGTCCACGATGAGCTCCTTGGTCTTCTCGGTGTTAAGCAGCAGGTTGTTTGTGTCACACCACTCAGCCAGACGATCCACCTCCTCCCTGTAGGCGGCCTCATCGTTGTCACTGAGGAGGCCAATCACCGTGGTGTCATCTGCAAACTTAATGATGGTGTTGGAACCATCAGCAGGTCTGCAGTCGTGGGTGAAGAGGGAGTAGAGGAAAGGGCTCATCACACAGCCTTGTGGTACACCGGTGTTCATTGTGATTGTAGATGAGCAGCGGTTATCCAGCCGGACATGTTGGGGGCGGTTGGTCAGGAAGTCCAGTAACCATTTGCAGATGAGGGAACTGATGCCCAGGTCTGTCAGTTTCCTGATGAGTTGTGAGGGGTGGATTGTATTGAATGCTGAACTGAAGTCTATAAACAGCATTCTGGCGTAGGTGTTGTTGTTGTCCAGGTGTGAGAGGACAGAGTGCAGTGCGATGGAGACTGCATCCTCTGTGCTCCTGTTCTGGCGGTATGCGAATTGGTGGGGGTCCAGGGTGGGGGGGAGACAGGATTTGAAGTGTGCTAGGACCAGCTGCTCTAAGCACTTAGTGATGATGGGGGTGAGTGCTACTGGGCGGTAGTCATTGAGGCAAGATGGGTTGGAGTTTTTGGGTATCGGGACGATGGAGGTGGATTTGAAGCAGGCCGGTACCACAGCATGGGCCAAGGACAGATTGAATATGTCTGTCAGCACTCCTGCAAGCTCCCCAGAACACGCTCTGAGAACACGCCCGGGGATGCCATCAGGACCTGCAGCCTTGTGGACATTGATCCTGCTCAGCACCGCTCCTACATCGGTGGGGGAGAGAGTCAGAGGTTGGTGGTCTGGCGTCACGTCTGCTTTGGTTGTGGTTGTGGGGTTCCCTCGCTCAAAACGAGCATAAAAGTTGTTGAGCTCGTTGAGGAAGGAGACATCAGAGGATGCGGGGGAGGGTTTGGTGGTCCTGTAGTCTGTGATGGTCTGGAGTCCTTGCCACATGCGTCGGGGGTTGGAGTTGGAGAAGTGTTCTTCTACCTTCTTTTTGTAATGTGTTTGGCTTTTTTGATGCCCTTCTTTAGCTTAGCTTTGGCTGTACTGTAGGCGTGTGCATCTCCTGACCTAAAGGCAATGTTGCGGGCCTTCAGGAGGAGACGAACATCCCGGTTCATCCAAGGCTTCTGGTTGGGGTACATGGATCCGTTTCTGGGTGGTGACACTGTCTGTGGTTTCGGAGATGTACTCCAGTACAGATGAGGCGTACTGGTCCAGGTCTGTGTGGGTGAACATATTCCAGTCTGTGTTTTTAAATCTGTCCTGGAGCACTGCGTCTGTCCCCTCTGGCCACACTTTAATTGTCCTCACAGCAGGTTTCACACGTTGGATGAGTGGTGAATAGGGCTTTGGAGTTGACGTCACACCGCAATGCATTATGGGAGCGCAGCGCCATTTTCGGGGTCTACGAATCAAACCAAACACACTGTGTTGGAACGACGACTACAAGAAAGATGCTTAAAAGCAGCTCAAAAGAGAATGAACTGTATAGAGACCGATTTCATTCAGAGGCGAAGCAGCGGTACTTGCAGAAAATAGCGTGCATTGGAAATGTGGACCCGTATGAAATACGGCCGTGGAGTAGAAACCCTGAAGACCAACCGCTATTGACGTAGCCTGACATATTCTCGTACCTTGTCTGTGGAGTCAGCGCGTACAAGTCGTCATTCAAGCAAAGGTAAGTCAGCTTGAGTACTGCGAGTGAAATGCGTTTGATTTCCCTGCAAACATTCAGATTAGTGCAGCATAAATTCATTCATGAGGGGAAATGACAGTGAGAACATGTGGAGGCTGTTAGGTGGATAACATAATGAGTTCAGTGCACTGATGTGACACTGTCCTGAAGGATTGTTATTCTTTATGGTTAAAGAAATTGCACTAATTTATTAATGTTTATTATAAATAATCCTTATTATACATCTTGCTTCCATGTTTGTATCTTGTGTCACTAAAAATACATTTTATTTTAATTTTATATATTGATCAATGACCTGCAGAATCTCCTTATCATATTAAGTGATTCATAATTGTCACTTTATGCTTTCTCCATCTCTAAAGTGATGACATCCTTGCATTACATCCTTTAGGTTCATTTTCTGCAGGCAGGTTTCTGACAGAGAACAGGCAGATTTAGAATATAACATGCAGCGTTCTATAGATGGACACATAAAAAAATAAAAAATTACATGTATGTGCTAACTTTCTAAACACTTTGTTACATTTATGATAAAGTAGATAAAACACATTTACGTCGGCCTTGGCTCATAGTTCTGTTCTTTAAATGAACTTTGTCTGTGTGTGTTTCAGGTCCTGCACTCTCAAAGACTAAATGAACCAGCATTGCAGCCATGGGTCACTGTGAGCATCACAGGGAAGGTTGAAGCCGCCCACTGCACCTGTATGGCCGGAGTCGCAGAGACCTGCAGCCATGTCGCTGCTCTTCTGTTTAATGTAGAAGCAACAGTGTTGATCCGTGGCACAAGGACTGTTACAGATGAACCTGCATACTGGGTTTTTCTGGGTAATATGACCAAGATACAGCCAGAGGTTGGCCATAAGATAGACTTCTCCTCTTCAGCTGCCCAAAAAAAAGGCTCTTGATCAAAACATAAACAGACCATCTGTAGTGACAGGTAAAAGGAGGGGTCCTCAAAACAGAAAAATCCCACCTGCTACTTTGGAGGAGTTGTCACTGCTATTGGATACTTTGCTGGAACACAGTAAAGCTGTGGGTTGTGGGAATGACCCATAATGTTTTATCTAGGGGTCTAGATTTATGCCTGTAGTGCACTGTCATGTAAATAATTTGCATTTACTGAATATATACTGACTGAGTCCCACTGTTCAAAAGTTGAATAAAGAAACAAACTAATTTTTGCCTCTTTTTTTTTTTTATTGAAACCACCTTATAGAACATCACATCAGTTACAATGTAGAATCCATGTCATTTATAGTTTACAAATGACAAAATGTTTACACAAAATCATGAGTGTTTACATGACATCACCCACTACTAACATTATTTACTGTATCTTTTGAAAAAATACAGCAATTTTAACAGCACAATACTTAAGAATATTTAACAGGAGCAGGTTTCATTCTTCCCTGGTTTTATTATCACACTGTTCATCAAAACGGCAGCAAACCTTCACCATCTTATCATATATATCATATTTCATATTTCACCATCTTATCCAGAAGGGTCACCTCTTCACCCTCACATGGAAGAAGTAATCTGATTGGCATGGTGGTATGTTTGCAGCAGGTCTGTTCTGCCCTCGCACTTAACTAGGCAGACAGACAACCATCATCCCATGTAGAAAAACCACACCGTTGTTCCTTTCTGGTGGATTTATTTGATTGGATGCATAGCATGGCTTTGTCGAAATACATGAATGGATGAATGGTAAAAAGACTGTGCTGGCTTAAGAGGTAGCATAGGCAGGCACAGGAGTAGCAAACTGTCCTTCTCCCGTTAGACAGGAAGTAATGAGAAGTAGCACTTCCGGTAGAATGTCAAAATAAAATGAACAGTGTGCCAGAAACGAATAAAGATTGCATGAACTTGTATAACACTACATAAAATGAGTGGTGACTCTTAAGGAGCCAGAACACTCCCCACCTGACATCGGTAAGATGTCACACTTGTACCCAAACTAAACTTGTTGCACAGCAGCTGATACAAGAAGAACAACGTCTGTGACTGGCCTAAAGTAAACTTTGGCTTTACCATCTTTCACCACCTTGACTTCTACCTTCCTGACAAGTCCGTCACTACTAGGATGAACCTTTGCGATCACCCCCATGGGCCACTGATTTCTCTTCACGAGAGGATCTTTCAGGAGGACCACATCCCCCTGCTGCAGGTTTGGTCTGGTGGAATGCCACTTGCGGCGGCATTGCAGTGTTGATAAGTACTCCTTACGCCAGCGATGGCAGAAAGAGTTGGCCAGACTCTGAACTCTTTTCCACTGTTGCCTGTAGAGGTCCTTCTCCCCGAAGTCACCTAAGGGTGTTGGAGGTGCACCAACTTTTTGCGTGAGGAGTGTGGCGGGAGTAAGGATGCACGGAACATCGGGATCACTTGACACTGGAACCAGCGGCCGTGCGTTGATGATGGCGGCCACCTCTGCCATGAAGGTGATCAGGACGTCGTGCGTGAGGGGCCTGGAACCAAGTTGAGCGAGCTGGGAGTCTAATATCTTACGTGCCACTCCTATCATCCGCTCCCAACTGCCCCCCATGTGAGAAGAGTAGGGAGGGTTGAAGACCCAACTACATCCATGATCATTTAAGAAGGATTTAACACGTGGGTCACAAGGAATCCTTTTGTCAAACCCTAGCTCCCTGGAGGCTCCTGTGAAGTTAGTTCCACAATCCGATCTCAATTGCTTTGCAGGTCCTCTGACTGAAAAGAACCTGCGGAGAGCGTTAATGAAGCTAGACGTGTCCATCCCCTCTATGATCTCAAGGTGAACTGCCCTTGTGCTCATGCAGGTGAACATCACTGCCCATCGTTTGCTGCTGGCAAGTCCGCCCCGAGTACGACGAGAGGCAACCGACCATGGCCCGAACACATCTATGCCTACGTAAGAGAATGGAGGCTCAGCACTAAGGCGTTCTGCAGGAAGATCTGACATTTTTTGGAACTGTGTTACTCCCCTTAGCTTGCGACAAACTACGCATGAGTAAATGAGGCTGCTGATCTGGCGTTTACCTCCTAAGACCCAGTAACCTGCGGATCTTAAAGCACCCTCTGTAAGATGACGCCCCTGGTGCCTGACCCTTTCATGGTAATAGCGGACTAACAGGTTAGTTACATGGTGTTTGTGCGGCATAATCAAGGGGTGTTTTTCTGCGGACTCAAGGTCAGAATGAAGAAGGCGTCCGCCAAGCCTCAGGAGGCCTGATTTGTCAAGGTAGGGAGAAAGCTTTAAGAGAGGGCTTTTCTTTGGGATGTCCTTCCTTGACTCTATTTGTTTGAGCTCCTCTGGGAAGCTTTCTTGTTGGACTGCTTTTATAACCGTCTCTCTTGCTTGCTCAAAATCTGAGGTAGTGAGTTCATGACATATATGCCATCCCTTACATTGTCCGCCTGATTGCTTTACCTCAAAGGTGCGTGCAATGTGTGCCAAACGTGCAACTGCCCTGGTAAGGGACTGCCAGCTGGAGAAAGATTCTAAGTTTGCAGTCTTTAAACAGGGGTATGATGTTTGAATGGTGGCAGTGATCAAGGGACGAACTTCAATGTCTGAGTCGGGGTTTTGAAGTTGGAATGTACCTGATGAGTTGCTCTGTAAGGGCTTTAAGGGAAACTCCGGCCCTTTCAACCATGTGCTGGACAACAGTTTTTCGGCAGGTAGAGATCTGGATCCGTGATCGGCCGGGTTGTGCACCGAGGGTACATAGCCCCACTGAGTTGGTACTGTTGCTCGTCTGATGCGTTGCACCCGGTTGTTCACGAAAACGTGAAATCTTCTTGCCTCATTGTAGATATAGCCAAGAACGACTTTGCTGTCGGAGAAGAAGCGCATGTTACTAATCTGAATGTCCATTTCATCTCTGATTAGTTCCCCAACTTCCACCACTAACACCGATGCACACAGCTCGAGCCTGGGAATGGTAAGATCGGGCTTGGGGGCAAGTTTGGCTTTCCCGAATATGAACGCAAACTCTGTCTCACCATTTTTGTTCGTTAACTTCAGGTAAGCCACGGCTGCAATAGCCTGGGTTGATGCATCACAGAAGACACAGATTTCTCTGTGCTTCGCACCAAGAAAGGAGAAGGAGCAGTATGGCCTTGGGATACGGATTTGCTCGAGTTGTTTGAGAGCATTCTTCCATTCTGACCACTCCTTAAACATGCCCTCTGGAAGAGTCTCATCCCACCCACAAGTCTCTTTTGTCAGCTCCCGCAACAGTGCCCTCCCCTTGATGCTCACTGGCACTGCAAACCCCAGCGGGTCAAAAAGGCTGTTGATAGTGGACAGAACACCTCTTTTCGTGTAAGGCTTTTCGGCTTGAGAGACTCTGAATGTGAAGGTGTCGCCTTCAATGTCCCAACATACTCCTAAGCTTCTCTGCATTGGAGGAAACTCTGTGTTGAAATCTATGACCTTGAGCCCGCTTGCCAAGTCTACAGTAGAGAATGCTTTCATGACATTTGGGCTGTTTGAAGCTATTTTGTGGAGCCTCAGGTTGGACGCAGCGAGCAGCTCCTGTGTGTCTTTGAGGAGCTTAATTGCCTCTGACTCAGTAGGGAGGGATTTGAGTCCATCGTCGACATAGAAATGTCTTTGAACAAACTGTTTGGCCTCAGAATAGTGCTGTGTGTCGAATAGGTGTGCTGCCTTTCTCAGACCGAAAATTGCCACCGCTGGAGAGGGGCTGTTGCCGAACACGTGCACTTTCATTCTGTACTCGACAACTGGCTCTCTTGGGTCATTGTTGCGGTACCAAAGGAACCGGAGGAAGTTCCTGTGGTCTTCTCGCACCTGAAAGCAGTGGAACATTTGTTGTATGTCCGCTGTGACAGCCACCGTTTCTTCTCTGAAACGGATGAGCACCCCAATCAGACTGTTATTCATATTTGGACCTTTGAGCAGCACATCATTTAAGGACACTCCCTGAAACTTAGCACTTGAGTCAAATACCACCCTGATGTTCCCGGGCTTCTGCGGGTGATAAACGCCAAAGAAGGGCAGATACCAGCATTCTTCTCCTTCTTCGAGAGCTGGTGCTGGTTCGGCGTGATCCCTGTCAAACAACCCCTGCATAAAATCCATAAAATGTCTCTCCATCTCAGGGCGTTTATTTAATGTGCGGCGCAACGACTCTAAGCGGCTGAGTGCTTGGTTTCTGTTGTTTGGGAGGTGGGTTCTCGGTGTACGGAAAGGAAGTGGAGCTGTCCAGCTATTTGCATCGTCTTAGTAAAAGTCTCTTTCCATAATTTCCAGAAAGGCTTGGTCCTCAAAGGAAGGGGCTAGCTCTTCATCCTTTTCACTTTGCTGGAATATGTGTTTCCCTATTTGACATGAACTGTGAGTGTTCCAGGATTTGTTGTGTGACTGCTCTTTGACATGAAAGCTGTTTTGACAGGGTGTTAGGAGACTTGGACGCCCGTTCTCTAGAACACTCGTTCTGTATGTGCCTATGATGGCTGGCTTATGGGCTCCTCCTAGGCATACATCACCTACAATAACCCACCCAAGTGCAAGTCTCTGGGCAAATGGAGCATTGACTGGTCCATTCACTCGTTCATACACTTTGTGCACTTGTATTATGTCTCGGCCTAACAGCAACATAATGTCAGCCTCAGGGTCTAGGGGCTGCATATGATCTGCTAGGTGTTTGAGGTGTTGATGGGCTAGGGCAATCTCTTGCGTTGGTATTTCATTCTTGTTGTCTGGGAGTGAGTCACACTCGAGCAAAGAAGGCAGAGGAGAGCTGAACTGGCCATCAACAGACTGTATAAAGAGGTTCTCAGCTAAGCGGCCATTTGTGGTGGAAACCCCTGTACATGTCTTAAGTGTGTATGGCGCTAGGTTGCTCATTGGGATGCCAAAGGTGTCGAAAAGATTTGACTTCGCTAATGACCTATTGCTCTGGTCATCTATGATAGCGTAAACCTTGACCTTTTTGTCTGGATGCCCCTTTGGATAAATGTAGGCTTGACATATTTTGGAGCAGGAACGCCCCCCACCTAAGTCCCCACAAACTTGAGTGCATGCTGAGCTAGTCTCCAAGTCTAGGCTACTCTCCCCGCCATGCTCCTCCCTGTCCTGGTCTGGGGCAATGTTTTGAGCTTTTGTGTTTTGTGTCCATGGAGCTGGACCTGCATGCAGCGCTGCAACGTGTTTGTTGCTGTTGCACTCTAGGCAAGTAATCTCTTCCTTACAGTCTTTAGCTTGGTGAGCTGAGGAATTGCAGCACCTAAAACAGATGTTGTGTTCCCTGAGGTATGCCTTACGCTCATCTAGTGTCTTTTCCCTGAAACCTCTACACTTCTTTAACGGGTGCGGTTTCTTGTGGATGGGACACAGTTTGTTTGTGAACTCACTCGTGCTGCCTAAGTTTGGTTTGTGAGTTTTGTTTACCTCTGTTTTGTGGACGGCAACAGGCGGTCTTGACTTGGCAAATCTTGTATAGTGGTTGTCGTGAGTTGTTGGATAGGATGTGGGACCTGATACAGTAGACTTAAAACTGGGGTCGTTTCTCATTTTCGCTTCATACAAGATGAAGCGACAGAAGAATGAGAATGGAGGGAAATATACATCATGTCTCTGCTTGTATTTAGTCCCCTCTGACATCCACCTGTCTTGAAGATTTGTTGGCAACTTATCAACTATCGGGGCAATGCCACGTGATGTGTCCAAATACACTAGCCCAGGTAAAGAGCCGTCTGATTTGGCTGCATCAATTTCAGAAAGTAGGTCGCCAAGTTCTCTGAGATTCTGAGGGTCTTTGTTTGACACTCTAGGAAAGCGTTCAAGTCTGTCAAGGAGCGACTTCTCAATAGCCTCTGGGGTGCCATAACATTCTTGTAGCCGTGTCCAAACTCTGCTGGATTGTTGAGATTGACAGAGCGTATACGTTTGGCATGCTTAGACGACTCTTCTCCAAGCCACCGGGTGAGCAAATCTAACTGTTCGCTAGGCTTTAAGCTTAACCCTTCAATAGCGTTACAGAAAGAAGCTCTCCATGCCCAGTAGTCCTCTGCTCTGTTCGTAAACTTTGTCAGACCGTCGGCCACCAATTCTCTTTTTGCCAGAAACTTAGCGAGATTAGCAAAGTCACTGTTCCCGTTGTTGATGTGCGTTGGCTGGAAAGGTGGAGTGTAAGGGGAAAAGCTCATAGGTTGCGGTGTGGTACTTACATACCTTTGGCCACATTTTTCTTGGGTATCAGCAGCTGGTGTCAGATGGCTGCCAATCTCATATTTGATGTCCTGTTGATTTACCTGTGGGACATATTGAGGTGAAGTGGCTGGATCGGGGATTGGACTGATGTCACATTGTTTTATCGGCGTAAAGTGTTTGGGGTCCGGCAAGTCTTCTCTGCGATGCTCTGGTGAAGAATATCCAAGATAACTCTGTAGTCTGTATGACTGGGTTGAAGCTGGAAGCTGGAGTAGAGCGTGAGAGTTCAGCGCTGGTTGTGAGTTCTCTTGACCCTGTCGTGATTCCCCATATTGTTTTTCTGACACACGAGATGACCACATTTCCCCGATTACCTCCTCTGCTATTGCTGCTTCAAATACATTGGCTTCAGCGAGCGCAGCTTCTGCTTCCTTTTCTTCTTTTAGTGCTTTTAATGTAGCACTTAACTCTGCTTGCCTCATTTTCACCTCAATCTCCCGTTGTCTAAACTCTCCTCTGGCGCGTGCTGCTTCGGCCTTTGCCCGTGCTTCGACTGCTGCTTTGGCGAGTGAGCTGCGGGATCTGGATGTAGATCCAGAGCAGGTGGACCGTACCTCCAGCTGCAACTCCTCTGCTGACAGCATAGTGGCGTCTGGGTCAGATGTCTGGAAGACTGCCTCCTGAAGTAGCCGTTTCGCCAGTCTTTTTACTGTTCTGCCCTCGCACTTAACTAGGCAGACAGACAACCATCATCCCATGTAGAAAAACCACACCGTTGTTCCTTTCTGGTGGATTTATTTGATTGGATGCATAGCATGGCTTTGTCGAAATACATGAATGGATGAATGGTAAAAAGACTGTGCTGGCTTAAGAGGTAGCATAGGCAGGCACAGGAGTAGCAAACTGTCCTTCTCCCGTTAGACAGGAAGTAATGAGAAGTAGCACTTCCGGTAGAATGTCAAAATAAAATGAACAGTGTGCCAGAAACGAATAAAGATTGCATGAACTTGTATAACACTACATAAAATGAGTGGTGACTCTTAAGGAGCCAGAACAAGGTCCCTTGTGTAGCACTGGAACCCAGTCACGATGTTTCATCCATTTCATAGGCTGGTTTGCTGCAATAATGCCAAATAATTAGCATCTGTATAGATAGAAGGTAGTTCTGCAAAATCACTCAGTAGGATGTTTGTTCTAATTTGCTATGACCTCAGAGCGCATCGAAAATAAAACTAATAGGCTATAAAGAGTGATATGAACATATTTAGAACTTACCGGAATGAAAATGTCTGGAGCACCAACAGATATCTGGAGATGGAAGAGAACTGGATATCAGCTCGTCTCACAGCTGCTATCCAGGCTAGACGCCTTCGTTTGGTAACATCAATACACGAGCTGCCTTATGTTGCTTCCAAGTTGGGAAAGAATGAAAAGATAAACCATTTTCAACCTTATTCTCTTGCCGGTGTTGTGTGTGACTTCGCTCCCTTTTCACTTGCGCTAGACCCCCAAAATGGCGGATCGGGCCAAAATCCTTTCCACGCCCACCCCCCGTGACATCACGCTCCAAAGCCCTATACCTAGGTGTGAGGAACAGGGAGAGATGGTCCGATTGTCCAATGTGGGGGAGGGGTGTGGCTTTGTAGGCTCCAGCCAGGTTGGAATACACATGGTCTAAAGTCTTGTCTCCTCTGGTGTGGCAGGAGACATGTTGGTGGAATCTGGGGAGGACTGTCTTTAAGTTGGTGTGGTTGAAGTCGCCAGCAACAATAAAAGCAGCCTCAGGGTGTTTATTCTGGTGTTTGTTAATGGCTGCAGAAAGTTCTTTCATGGCCAACCTAGCATTAGCGTCGGGGGGGATATACACGGCAGTGAGTATGATAGAAGTGAGTTCTCTGGGGAGGTAATAAGGTCTGCATTTGACCATTAAAAACTCCGCATTAGGTGAGCAGTGACTCTCGGTAGTAGTGGAGTTCATGCACCAAGCATTGTTAATATAAATGCACAAACCTCCACCTCTGGCCTTGCCGGAGTCATCTGCTAGCCGGTCGGCTCAGTGTGTGTGGCGTCCTGCTAACTCGATAGCATTGTCCGGGCAGCTGTTGTTCAACCATGTTTCGGTGAAAAACATGACATTTGAGTCCATAATCCGTCTGTTGTTAGTGATGGAGAGCCGTATCTCATCCATTTTGTTTGCCAGAGAACGGATGTTGGTGAGGAAAATACTGGGTAAAGGCAGCCGGTGTGGTGTTAGCTTTAGCTTAGCCCGTAGCCCTCCGCGCCTACCTCGCCTTTGTTTACGATCTCGGTGCCGTCTGTGTGCACTTCCACCCGGCCGGGGAGAGTGGGCAGCCTCCGGTGTTCTGGAGATCTCTGGGATGAGTCAGAGATCGGCGATAAAACTGTGCAAACGAGCTGGCCCCAGTGTTTTCTGGCATCTTCAACTCCTCACTGCAGG
The DNA here is from genome assembly GCF_041146795.1 of Maylandia zebra. Classification (NCBI taxonomy): domain Eukaryota; kingdom Metazoa; phylum Chordata; class Actinopteri; order Cichliformes; family Cichlidae; genus Maylandia; species Maylandia zebra. The sequence goes on from NC_135170.1 coordinate 1,085,610, forward strand.
CATGTCATGTGCCTGCCTGCTTCAAGTCCTCTACCATAATCCCTGTCCCCAAGAAACCTAGGATCACTGGACTAAATGACTACAGACCCGTGGCTCTGACATCTGTGGTCATGAAGTCATTTGAGCGCCTAGTTCTCTCCCATCTCAAGACCCTCACGGCCCCCCTCCTGGACCCCCTGCAGTTTGCATATAGAGCCAACAGGTCTGTAGACGACGCCATCAACATGGCCCTACACTTCATCCTGCAGCATCTGGACTCCCCAGGAACCTATGCCAGGATCCTGTTTGTGGACTTCAGCTCTGCCTTCAACACCATCCTTCCAGACCATCTCCGAGGCAAGCTTTCCCAGATGAATGTGCCTGATCCCATCTGCCGGTGGATCACTGACTTCCTGACGGACAGGAAGCAGCACGTGAGGCTGGGGAAGAATGTCTCGGACTCCCGGACCATCAGCACCAGCTCCCCTCAGGGCTGTGTTCTTTCTCCTCTGCTCTTCTCCCTGTACACCAACTGCTGCACCTCCACCCACCAGTCTGTCAAGCTAATCAAGTTCGCAGATGACACCACCGTCATTGGGCTCATCTCTGACGGGGATGAGTCTGCCTACAGGAGGGAGGTTGAACGTCTGGTGTCTTGGTGCAGCCACAACAACCTGGTGCTGAATGCCCAGAAGACAGTGGAGATTATTGTGGACTTCAGGAAGCACACAGCCCCACTCCCCCCCATCATCCTGACTGACACCCCCATCACCTCTGTGGACTCATTCCACTTCCTGGGTACCACCATCACCCAGGACCTGAAGTGGGAGCCCACCATCACCTCCGTCATCAAGAAAGCCCAGCAGAGGATGTACTTCCTGAGGCAGCTGAAGAAATTCAACCTGCCAACACGGACGATGATGCAATTCTACACTGCAATCATCGAGTCCATCCTCACCTCCTCCATCACCGTGTGGTACGCTGGAGCCACTATCAGGGACAAACAGAGACTGCAGCGTGTTGTGCGCTCTGCTGAGAAGGTGATTGGCTGCAGACTCCCATCTCTGCAGGACCTGTACACCTCCAGGACACTGGGGCGTGCAGCTCGGATCTCAGCTGACCCTTCTCACCCTGGACACAGTCTGTTTGACCTGCTCCCCTCAGGCAGGAGGCTCCGGTCCATTCGCACCAGAACCTCTCGCCACAAGAACAGTTTCTTCCCCTCTGCTGCTGAACACATGAACAATAACCACATGACTGTCCCCGCCACTAACACATGACCCTACGCTGTGTCACTGCATCATTTCATGTCTGGCACTGATCACCACCTGCACTCATGTATATATCTTTCTACGTAGCACTCATAATTCTTATTCTCATGTATATATGTTTGGCACTGATCACCACCTGCACTCATGTATATATCTTTCTACGTAGCACTCATAATTCTTATTCTCATGTATATATCTCATGTATATCTCATGCACATATCTTTCTTTCTACATAGCACTTTAATTCTTATTGTCTGCACTGAAGCACCGCAGCAATTTCCTAATGTTGTAAACCTCAACATCTGGCAATAAACCCATTCTGATTCTGATTCTGATTCTGGAGTTATGAGTCCAGATGTCCAGAAGCTCTTGTCTGCTGTAGGTCAGCAATTCTGGATGAATAATCTGATGAAAAGTAGATAAAAAACCGCTAAATAGCAGATTCTGGAGAGACACTGAGCCTCACGTTGTTCACGCGCCACCATCTTGGTCACCAGTAGTTAGTGAGCACTTAAAAGCATAGAAGGAAGTGCTTGTGTGAATGGGTTTTCATGGGTGAATGTGGTGAATTGCTCTTCGAGTGCTCCAGGAAAGTAGAAAAGCACTATACAAAAATCAGTCCAGTTGCCATTTAGTCCAGTATGTGGTTTAGCATTGTCCTGCTCTAATATGTCTTGATGAAAGCATATGGTGTTCTAAAATTTATATATACCTTTAAATAATATAATAATATATATAATATAATAATTTTATATATACCTTTGAGCATCGATGGTGCCTTTCCAAACAAACTGGTAATTGCATATACACGAATGCAACCCCTTACCACAATGGAGGCAGACTTTGAACTGATTGCTGATGGACCTTCTCTTCTTTAGTCCAGAGGATCTTTTCCATAAAATAATTACAATTTTTGATTCGTCTGACCATAGAAAAGTTTTTGAAGAGCAAGGAGGTCCTGCGTTAAACTCTTTTTTAAAATCCTGTAAATGCGATAAGTTGATTGATACCACAGGCACGTCTGCTAGAAGGGTAAGGGGTAACACAGGCGGTTGCCAGTATTTTCCAGCCTTCTGTTGTGCCTGTGCCAACTTCTTTGAGATGTGTTCTTGTCACCAAGTTCAAAATGAGCTCATGTTTTTCCTGAAATAAAATGTTGTAGCTTGAGCATTTGATTTGCTTTTTTAAATTCTTCTACTGATGGCATATGGGTTTATGAGATTTGCAGTTTACACACACTGTACCATAACTCTTGTTGCCATCTCCCTCCAACAGATTTAGAAGCTCAGTACTCTCTTACCCGGGCTCAGCGGGTCAGGGCTGCCATGTTTCCAGAGACTCTGGTAGAAGGGGAGGCAGCCATGCCTGTCCAGTCAGATCCCTCACAGCAGAGCAATGTGCAACGACTGGCTGAACCTTCTCGGCTGCTAAAGACAGCTCTCGTCCACCTGATAAACTACCAAGATGATGCTGAACTGGCCACCAGGGCAGTGCCAGAACTCACCAAGTTGTTGGGAGACGAGGATCCGGTACAGAGCTCACACAATCAATTACTAAGGATTAGCTTGTTGAACACCAAGGAAACAGTGTTTTTTTAGATGGCTAGCTTCTTTATTTTCTAGGTTGTCGTGAACAAGGCGGCCATGATTGTCAACCAGCTAACCCGTAAGGAGGCCAGTCTCCGCGTGCTGGTGCAGTCTCCAGCCATGGTGGCATCCGTGGTGTGTGCCATGACGACAACAACTGACATGGAGACGGCACGTTGCACAGCCAGTGTGCTTCACAGCCTATCGCACCAGAGGGAGGGACTGCTGGCCATATTCAAGGCTGGAGGGATACCAGCACTGGTCCGAATGCTAAGGTACAAATACTTAGATTGTTGTTATTAGAATTATGTTCAATGATTTTGCCTTGTCAGCACTTAGGCTAAAACATTATGCCAAACTGCCTTCTATACACCAGAGGCTTTGCTATACTTGGTAGCAGAATCTGGCAAATTGTGTCCTGTTATCTGGACGTAGTGATTATGCTCATTGTCAACGTGGTTTGGCAACGTTACCTTGAATCTAAACCTTGTACATCTGTTGCAAGCAGGACTTTAAAGTATTGAACATTTCAGTGCTTGAAATATGTTTTAAGGGCTTTGCAGAAAAAATGGCTGGGAATGACGTTCATGAAATGAAGTACATAAAGATGAAATAATAATGAACATTTCTAGTACTATAATTGATACAAATAAAAAATAACAATTTGTACAATTATAAATAAGGCAAGCATATGGCAACTTAAAATACTTACATACTGAAAAGCAAAACACAGAGGAAGGCCATTACAAATGCTCTAAATATGAATCTTTGACTTATTAATGTCCAGTCCAAGATGTAAAAAAAACCCCAAACAAACTGCTGGTCATTTTGAATACAGCACTTACTAAGAATGCAACCACCAACTTTCTTTTACACTTTTCACTGATTGTCTATTTGTCTCTAAACAGAAAATAGTTAAGAAAAAGGCAACATCAATGCTAAACCCCAACACCGTACAAAATATGGGACAGCCAGGAGCAAGGAAAGAAAAAACTAAGGAAAAACAAAGCTCAGACACACACATGCATGAGGAATGGGGGAGGCCAGAGCAAAGAACTCAGACAAACTGAGGGAATAAATAAACAAACTGATGAGGGCAACAGGAGAGGACATTTGTACCTAACTGGGATGTAAAATTAAATAAAAAGCACAAGAGACAAAGGTCTAACAAAATAAAACAGGAAGTAAGTGAACTTGGAACAGTAATGTGGACTTGAGAACAAAGGTAGAGCAGGCATGCACACGTTCGGACAACAATGTTAATTGTACTAGACCGTCCTTTCTGTAGAAATACAAGTAAAGTTTTCTGGCAGAAATCAGACGTCTAGATGTTTGAAAGGCTGACAAAGTCCACACACAGCCAGGTCCTGTACTGTACTGTCATTTGAAAGACTGAGGTTTGTGTCTTTTATGAAACTATTGAAATATAATTGCTAGATTCATTTGAGTGGTTTTCATTTAATTACATTTAGCTAGACAGCAGAAATATCTGCTCAAGTTAAATATTCAGTTTAACATTATCCACCTTAACGTGGTTATGGTTATGGGAAGATCAGTCACTGTGCAACCGCAGTGAGAGCTTGGTCCCCATTTAGGCAATACGTTGGACCCATTCCACCCATTCACAACAACAGTCACCTCTAGCTGAACCAGGTTTAGGGAGGGGCAGCCATCTGCCGCTACCGGTTCAGGGTAATTGGAAGAAGGCAGATTAAAGCTCTGACTGTTGAGGAGAGTCAGAGATTAATTATAATTAAGTATTAAGCATTAAATACAGAGTGGTGTATAAATACAAAGTGAAAAACAACACTCGGTGCATCATGGAAAGCTCACAGCAGCTTAAACCTATTGCACCAAAATTAACGGTGATTCACGGTCCACTGATCTGCTCCTAAACTATATGCTTTATCAAAAATGATAGTTTTAAGCCTAATCATAAAAGAAGAAAGGGTCCCTGTCTTCAAAATCAAAACTGGAAGCTGGTTCGGCAGAAGAGGGACTCTGAAGCTGAAGGCTCTGCCTCCCATTCGATATTTACAGTAAATATGCTAGGAACCACAAGTGAACAGCAGTCTGAGAGCAAAGTGCTCTATTGGAGTGTTATGGCACTATGAGGTCTTTAAAATAAGCATGGGAGGAACAGGGGAAGAACACATGCTGCTAGTGATTTCACTATGAGCTAAGTTTTTGTAGCAAATCCCTAAAGACAAAGTTAGTATTATGATTCAGCAGGGTGTAGAAGATTATTCCATGAAATGAGTTATTATAAAAGGAAAAAAATAGATAAGCTACACAAAAAAACTTTTGGCCAGTGGAACAGGAACAGGAAATAATACCACACCACAGAGAGAGCCAACACCAAGTAGGGGCGGAACCACCAATTCCTGTGGTTAGAGACCTCCAGCTTGCAATGGGGCATTTTGCTGCTGAGTGTAATACAGCGGGAATGAGAAACAATTGTTCCAAGTTGGATGCCAAGATTCTCAGGCGAAAAAGGGTAGAGTGCTAACGTCAAGGCAGAAATGAGTTGCTGCCCCAAACGAAGGAATTCAAGTATCTCGGGTTCTTGTTTACGTGCAAGGTGCAAGTGAAGCGGGAGACCGACAAATGAGTTGTTGTGGCATCAGCAGTGATGGACCTCTGTATCGCTCTGTGGAAATGAAGAGAGAGCTGAGTGTGGAAGTGCCCTGTTTTACTTAGGGTCACAAGCCCTGGGTAGTAAGAATAAGATTGCAGATACAAACGGCAGAAGTAAGTATATATACACTTTAATAATGAAGTGCATTCATGAATAATATAAAGTTTACGAAAAATTGTTTCCAGGGGTTAAAGGGATAGTACTTATTTAAAAGTCCTTAGAGTACTTATATGCTTAAGATTTTCTCCACCTTCTTTACATTTTTATATGTGAGTGTTTACTGCATGTTGCCTCCTTGATATAGATACCCTGTAGCCCATATCCTCTTTACCAACATACCCAGTGGAACAAGGAGCTTAACAAAGTTTATCAACAGACAATTGTAGCAGATGTTGCTAACAGGCTAGCAGTACTGATTATGGGAACTATTCCAACCTTCAGGAAGGGCTGCTAAATAATTCCATACACTCAGGCTTAACAGAAGAGGATATTTCACACTCATAATTGATGTGGGAGCTTAATTTGTACAGAAAATGAAAGAAAATTGAATTTAAAGAAGAGAAAATGAAAAAGAGCTTGACAGAGAGAGCCCTGCTTGGTGCATCAATGCTATCAACATGCAGATTTCCTTTCTATGTCCTCTTTACTTCTGCCTTTTAATACAAACTCAACCAACATTACCCTCGCTCCATTCTTTCCCATGCAAATCTGACCTATTCATATGTATTATATAAGTTTTTCAAAAACTATTTTAGATATTTTGGACAGTATTGTGATCCACGATAAAATAGAATGCATTATTTTCAAGCTAACTTTTGATTCATCTTTTACACATGTTTATTACATTTTTAGCATTAACAACATATTTTTTTAGGTGTTTTGCACGAGTGTTTCCAGGTCATCATCACATTTCTTGAACCTTTCTTTGATCAATGATTGTATTAAATAGAAATAATAATAATAATAATAAAGTAATAATTACACACTTTTAAAGTTTGCTTTAATATGTTATTAATGTGTTATTGAATAGAAGCAGGCAGTTTTGCATTTTGCAGCGCTGACTCCTGCTTATTACCCAGAAACTGCCAAACATACATAATTGCATTTAACAAGCCTGAACAATAAACACAATATTTACATCATTGATTTTAAGCAAAGCAGAATGCTGGAAACCTAAGTTAGGATTAATTTAATCACTTTATTATTATGCTAAAACATCAGCAAATGTAACCTCATTATTATGAGGCTATTACCATTTAAAGCCTTCTTACAAAAAAACAAAGAAAAGAAAAGTCTAATGCACAGATATTACCTTTTTATTGCTAGCAGGTTATCATATTGTTACCAATGTATTCTGCAACTATTACTAACTGGTTTTGCCTCATTGCCGAAGCTTTTTTCCACATTATTACCCCGTGTTGTTGGACCCTTTTTGTCCAATTAAATTAATTTCAGACTAGCAACTGCAAAAACGTCTGCTTGAGCAAAGCGGCCATACTGTCATGGTCCTGGGTCGTGTGACCCAGTGTGTTATGCTTAACCTATTTTGATGTTTATTGTTTGCTTAGGTTCTTTAAGGTAGTCCAGCCCTTTTTGTAATTATGTTACCCTTGCATTACGTCTCCCTTGCCCTTCGTGTGTTTATGTCTGTGTGTCTTGTACTGTCAAGTTCATGCTGTCAGTTATGTCACCTCCCCCTGTACTACGTCTCCCCGGTTCATGTCTCATGTTTCTTGTTTTACTTTGAAGGCCTGCATTCACTGTCTGTGTATTCAGCTCACTCCTCCTGTCCTGTCGTTAAGTTCATGTGTGTCAGCTGCGTTCCCATGTGTGGCCACTTCCCCTGATCATCCCTCATGTGTATTTAGTCTCTGTGTTTCTTACAGTCTGTGTCGCGTCGTCTGTGTTATCTCCCCTACCCCTTGTCATAGTTCCCCAGCCTTAACTAGTCCTAGTTTGTACTTTGTTTAGCCATAGTTTTCCCAGTCTATGTTCAGGTTTTCCCTCAGTTGCTTTGCTGCCTTGTTCCTTAAGTTTTCGGCCCTAAATAAAGGCTCGCCTTCTGTTAAGTCCGGTTTTGTGTCCTCACCTCTGTTTGCTCTTGGGTCCTCCGTGACACATACTTTGTGCTGCTGATGGTTCTGAAGTCTTGGTGGATTTAGATATTTACATTCAACAGTATAAAAACAGATATCAAAGTAGCCATCAGGGCTGTTTTTATATGCATGTACTATAAAGTTAGAACATGCAAGTGTGGCACCTAAAGAACATCATCAGTTAATTTCTAGAAGCTTCTAGAAACAAGGCCTGATACTCAGCAGCCATATTAACACATCTGAGCACCTTTACGCACAGAGTTTTTCGGGGCACTACCTTATTTTGCATTTTCATCCAAAAGTGGTATTCTACCATCGTTTTTGCTGTTGCAGAATTCACCAATAGCAGATGCTTCATGAAGGGAGTGGTGCTGCTATCAAGTCATGGACACTGGAAAAAAAGTCTTGAACTCAAGTCTCAGGGATTTCTTTTGAATGAGTTATCTGTGTCTGATAGAAGTCAGTTAAGGTCATAAACTGTCTAATGTGCCTTGAAATCTATTAATTTTATGGGATCTCTATCCTTTTCCATTTTTCATTGTGCAGTTCACCAGTAGAATCAGTCCTATTTTACGGAATTACCACTCTTCACAACCTGCTGCTGCATCAAGAGGGAGCAAAGATGGCTGTGCGTCTTGCTGATGGCCTGCAGAGAATAGTTCCCTTATTGAAAAAGAGCAACCCAAAGTTTTTAGCCATTACTACAGATTGTCTGCAACTCCTGTCCTACGGAAACCAGGAAAGCAAGGTGAGAAGAGGACCCTGGAGCTGGAAAGGAGACTATTGGTCTACTTATTTTCTTTAATACCTAATCAACACTTCCTACTTCCTGTTTCTTGTCAGCTGATTATTCTAGCCAATGGGGGTCCAGAGTGTTTGGTTTTCATCATGAGAAACTACAACTATGAGAAGCTGCTTTGGACGACAAGCCGTGTCCTTAAAGTGCTGTCTGTCTGCCCCAGCAACAAACCAGCTATAGTCGAAGCTGGTATGTAACTACTGCTGAATATACTGTGGGCTTAGCGCAACATGCTACATGTTCTGTAACCATATGTTCACATGTGTGCTCAGGAGGCATGCAGGCTTTGGGGCAGCATCTTACAGGGTCTAGCCAGCGTCTGATCCAGAACTGTCTGTGGACACTCCGTAATCTGTCAGACGCAGCAACCAAACAGGTACAGTGATGACATGAAGTCACTCGTGTGTATGTAAAGATAAAGAAGCCAAAACAAATGATCGCTGGTCATTAGTTATACTGATGACTTTATATAAGCTGGTTCATGCAATATCAAGCGCATAGACAAAATATCCCATCAACACATCCCCTTAAAACCCAGAACCCTAAATGGTGCAATCTTGGCCTTGTAGATGATTTTCATTTTTTACAAAATCCTAACGGTAACTTCTAGATATGCAACACTTTGAGTGCTCAGAATAGAAAAGGTATGTAAGTATCATTTCATTTGCAAGTCACTTCAGTTAGTGCAGTTCAACAGTTGCTCTTAACTTGCTAGCTATGACATTCACACCACTGACACACAATCCTCAAGCACCATGTAATAAATTTCCATCAAAATATCAGGTAGCAAACTAGCTCATTCAGCGGATTGGAACAGGAAAAGTACTTTGATGTTCCACAATTGCCTTCACAACTGCTTCATGGAGCAATAATCATGATGATCAACAATTAGGAGAAAAATAATCCATTTGGATTTTCAGAATATACTAAATATGACATGAGAAGGAGGAGAAGATTACTATATTTATATAAGTTTTAATAACATCACGACTGTCAACTGATGCCTAGAAAAAAACCTAGTGATACTTGTTTGGTTAGACATCCTGCTCCATAAAATGTATAGAAATGTATTTATCCCAGGACATTTTGTACTTTAACTTTGTTCCAATACATCTCTGCTGTGATTGATCCTTTCTTTATCTCTATTGGTTCTGCTCTGTAGGAGGGATTAGATGGTCTGCTGCAGATACTGGTCACTCAGCTGGGCTCAGATGATGTGAACATGTTAACCTGTGCCACCGGCATTCTGTCCAACCTGACATGCAATAACTCACGCAACAAGGTAACCATGATGAGATGGCAGACACACAACTTTCAAGACTACATGGAACTAACATGTAAACAAGTACAATTTTAATGTCTTAAGGTACACAAACACTCACATACACATCCAGTATGTTGGCCTGTCCAGATTGTAAGCTGGACAGGCTCTAGCCCTAACGCAACGCTGAACTGGAGTAAAAGAAAAATCTATGATGTCACCATTTCTGTCAGGAGTACTTTCCACCACTTACAAGTGTTGTAACAGTAAAGGATTTCTAGAACGCTGCAAGTTCCAACAAAAAGGTGCGATCCTGTGTAAAATGTAAATAAAAACAGAATGCATGAACTCATATTTTTTATTATAACCACAACACAGAAAACATATCAAATGTTTAAACTGGGACATTTCACTATTTCTTAAAAAGTATTGGCTAATTTTGAATTTGATGGCAACAACATCTCTCAAAAGTTGGGACAGGGCAACAAAAGACTGGGGTGGTAAGAAACAGCAAGAAAAATGTTTTGAAAATAATTATGTTATTTGAGAAGAGGTTAGTAACACAAGTGTAAACCAATAAATAAAAATGTGCAGCGTTTTCCCTTCCCACTGTTGCCAAAGCGCTAGCTCATAGGCAGAGATGGGAAGTAGCAAAGTACAAATACTTTGTACTTAACTGTACAGATACCTGAAAACTGTATCTGTAATTTACTTGAGTAGTTTTTTCCTGGCTACTTTTTACTTTTACTTCCTACATTTTTAAACAAATATCTGCACTTTCTACTTCTTACATTTTCAAAACAGGCTTGTTACTTTTGCTTTAGCACATTTGGGGAAAGTTATTATTTTGTTACTGTGAGCCTCCAAACATCAACACGATTTAGGACTAAACAGATGAAGAGCAATTCAGTTTGTTTATTAATCACCAGAGGATGTCACACAAAAAGAGATGGTGTGTGCTAAAGTCATGGGTTAAAAGTGGTGTTTTTTTTTTGTTCTTGCCACAACACCAGAATGTGGTACTTCGGCATCTAGCAAGTCCAACTAAAGAGGAGTGATCATAAAGGGAGTGACTTTTTTGCAATGTTTCTATCAGCTCAACAGACATCAGCAAACACACAAACTGTCTTTAAGTAAATAAAAGTACGTGTGACTGGTGCACAGTGGCTGTGGTTTCATGAGTCAGAGTGAGGTTACATCAAATATAGGAGAGATTCATATGAATTTGATGATCCTTAGATCCACTGACTAATTCCACCTTCATACCAACTTTATACCATCTGGGAAAAAGACATCATAAACAGCGTAGTGTCAGTATAGAGGATGGAAATCACCCAGGAGAACTCGTGAAACATCTGCTGACATCTTGTTGAATTCAGTTCCCATCTGATATTATTTAATTTTATTTTATTTAATGTTAATATAGCACAAGGTTCAGTTAGCTTTGCACAAAAATGTCTCCAAATGTCTTTGAGTACATTTCAGAGCCTCTACTTTGTAACTTTTACTTGAGTATTCTTACTTCAGTACAGAATATCTGTACCTTTTCCAACTCTGCTAATAGTGGCTTATATGATTGTTAGAGTTTTCTCTATTTTCTTTGTGTTGTTGTAGGGTCTATCGTACAATATGAAGCACCTTGAGGCAACTGTTGTGATTTGGTGCTGTATAAATGAGTGAATTGAATTGGATAGGCTGTCCACACTAGTCTACACTAGTGTGGACAGCCTATCCAATTCAATTCACTTATTAAACAAGACTACTCTTGTTTAACAGAAGTTTAACAGAAGTTACCAACTGGCTCTCTAGGAATGATCTTGTTTTAAACACCAACAACATTGAGACCATGGTTGTAGCTCCTCCTGAAATATATCTTAGAAACATTCAGGCTCTTGCTTTTGTTTGTTCAACTAAGTTCAGCATTCGAAGTCTTGGTGTAATACGACTCACATCTTTCAGTTAGGAACATTTCTAAGTTGTGACATATGGTCTCATCAGCCAACCTGGAAAAAATTATCCATGCATTTATGTCATTGCATTTAAATAATGGTAATGCCCGGCTTGGACTAATCGTTTCTTTCACGCCTTCAAGCTATAGAAAGTGCTGCAGCCAGACTATTAACACGTTGTAGCAAGCTCACATTACTTCTTTTTTATATTCTTTACACTGGCTCCAAATAGTTTTTAGGATTTGTTTTAAAATTCAGTATACAGAACAAGCTCCAGATTTCATTTCTCAACTTCTTAAAAAAGACACTGCTGTCTTTGTTCACAGGCTCAGAGTTTATTAGTTGTTCTCCGTATTGTGGGGCGGCGCAATGATTGGTGATTAGCACTGTTACCTCACAGTAGGAAGGTTCTGAGTTCCAACATTAGACCAGGGTCTTTCTGTGTGGAGTTTGCATGTTCTCCCTGTGTTTGCGTGGGTTGATCTCTCCGGATACTCCGGCTTCCTCCCACAGTCCACAGACATGCAGTCAAGTTTTAAAATACACAAAACACACTGCTGGCAAATATCATTTTCTAAATGAGCAGAAGCTTGTGCATATTGTACAATATACACAAGCTTAGGTGCGATGTTCTGGGCTTTTATAAATCCATTTTTACGCATGCTGGCGTAGTATGAAGACATACTACTATGAATATTTCCTGAAATTCTTAAGTTCTTATTGCCAACCAAAGTCATTAAAAATATCAGATTAAATAAACGGCCAACAGATTTTATTTGTTCATGTGTGATTGTGTCACAGTGGTCATGAACACCTCAGCTGTGTACACATTTCAATTCTAAAGAACGTCAGTTTAACAAAGCGATGTAACTTAATGTTTACTTGTCTTTGTTTTGATGTGTGGATTCACATTTGTATTTCATGGTGAAAAACCCAGATTTCTGTTCCCCATGTGTTCCTACAGACGCTGGTGACTCAGTATGGTGGAGTGGAGGCATTGATCCATGCTGTGCTTCGTGCTGGCGAGAAGGAGGATGTTGCTGAACCTGCGGTCTGCGCCCTGCGGCATCTCACCTCCCGCCACCAAGATGCCGAGCTAGCCCAGAATGCCGTGCGTCTGCACTATGGTGTCCCAGCTATTGTTAAACTACTGGGCCAGCCCCACTACTGGCCTGTAGTAAAGGTAAGGACAGACAGTGATGTATACTATTAGAGATAACATGCATTGGAGCTGGTAACTAAATTAGCCTCTGTGGGTCAAAAGAATTGGAAGAAAGGAAAGAAAAGGACGGGAACAGAAAGGAAAAGAGAAAAGCACCTTTGATACTTAACCAACCCTTCATTGGTCCAGCTTTCCATTCATAAAACTTCATGTTACTGCATATGTTGAACGCATTCATGATGTTCAACATATTAAAACGGAAGCCAGCCTGAGGCAGGTAAGCCAAGGGTATTGCAGTGTCTCCTCAGCATAGCAGAAAATGCAACAGCTTCCTTCCTTTTTGGATTTATATGTGCCGTGTCTTTTTGTATCAACAGTCCCTTGCACCATTGTCCTCTGGAGAGCTGCACTACATATCTTTATGAGAGGTTTACACAGGGTCCTTCTCCACCCCTAGTAATGACCTTTATCCCAACACAAAAAACTACCTTTACTCCTGGATATGGGCCAAACATGCTTTGGCCCATGCTTGCTTGTGGTTTCCTCTGGTATAAAGAAGTAGAATGGCAAGCACAGCTTTTAGCTTTCAACATAGTCTTTTACAGAACATATTCCCAGTTTGTATTCAGGAGTCACCCCCTCTACTTTTTAAGATTAGGCTTAAAACTTTCCTGTTTGATAAAGCTTATAGTAAGGATTGGATCACGTGACCCTGAGCCATGCATTAATTAGCTGCAATAGGCCTAGGCTGCTGGGGGCTTTCCATGATGCTGGAGCGTTTCTTCTTCACCTCTTTTCACTCTCAGTTTATACATCACTCTGCATTTCATCATTAGTTAACTTTCATCTCTGGCTCTCTTCCCCAGTGTTTTTTTTTTCACTGTTTCCCTCCCCTTAACCTCATTCCAGAGTCTAGTTCTTCCAGAAATTGCTTCCCATTGTTGCCAAATGCTTGCTCCTAAGCTACAGGAGGTAGAGCAGGTCCCAGCTGGTAATGGTAAAACCATCATATTTTACATTTTGGCCAGTGGACCTTTGTGGAAGAAGCTGAAGCATCAGTACATCAGTATATGTTGACAAGTTCACTGTGCTTTTAATTGCTTCTGGAAAAGTTCAACCTGTGAGACCCAAAGGCAAGCAGAGGAAATTACTTTTCCAAGTCATTATGCAAGAAGATGGAGCAGGATTGATACATAAATGAAGTCTGGAGGGAATAATGGACAATGTGGGTAAGAATGTTGTTGTAGAAAGCTAGTTGGCCCTTCATCTGATCATTTAAACCCTGGAGAAATACTCCTTGTAATGCATTATCTGGCCAGCTCGCTGTGGCGGCCACAGTTTGAAACTTAACTAAGAACTCAGCTATGCTGCGGATGCCCTGGCATAGATCAAACAATCTTTTAGCTAAACTGCCCTCAGATATAGGTGAGCAAATTTCTTTCTCAGCTCATTCATATGGGAAGGTAGAAATGGAATGATAAATGAAAAAACCTCAGCCCACGCCAGCGCTTTCCCCCTGATTGCATTGGACAGCTTAGTGGCATCATTAGGGAAAGAGCAGGACGAGCAACCCAAAGCTAGCGCACATTGTAACAAAAAACCCCAGCTAGGTGAGTTCTCCAACTCCTTTTAGATTTCCCGTAGCCTGTGGGTTCGCATCAGCAGCAGGAAACAGGTGAATAGCAATAGGTTGCAGACCAGCTCCTGAAATCTGAGTAATGAGCAGAACATGCTACGTTCAGTACGTTCAGTTTGGTGGGTGTGTGGGTGTGCAAAGAGTCTGACAGTTTAGTGGCCCGGCTCAGTTTAAAATGTGTAACAGACTACGAGTCACTGGTACCTCTCGTTAACAAACACAGCTTGGACAATGTGCCACTATGGTACCAACATCTTCTCATGAGGCTCCTGGGATTCAGTCCAGTATTGGAGCATGTCCTGGGAAATACTCTTATCATTGCAGACACCCTGTCACATAGCCCGTAGCTAACACTTTCACAGAGACTGGAACACACAGTGATGTGGCATGCTATGTTGCTAGTGGTAGATTCCTGTGTCCACCAGCAAATCAGAATGGCAACAGAGCCAACACGGAACTGCAGTCTTTCATGAAACTCCCCAAAACAGCATAGACTTAACACATAAGCAAAGTACTGTCATATACTGGGTTGCCTGAGTCGAGCGGGTGGGCGTTGCGGCTTTACGTCACCATGACATGCTTTGCGGCAGGGCTGTCTATGTGCAGTTCTTCTCTTAGCTGCCACACCCATTGTTGTGCTGTTATAACCCATGCTGGATACACCTTCAATAAAGCAGCATCATAAGAAAGCTACCGAGTGCTCATTCTACATGATGTCAGAAGTGACCCGGACCATCGCCGGAATAACGCCATAAGGGAGAAAACAACAGAATGGCTAAGTTTAATCCCCCGTCAAGCTTCCCTTTCGATAAGCCGACGGAATGGCCCGACTGGAAACAGCGTTTCGAGCGCTACAGGATCGCAACGAAACTCCACAAAGACGAAGGACAAGTACAGGTGAGCTGCCTAATCTATGTGATGGGAAATGAAGCAGAGAACATTTACAAGTCACTCACCTTCGCCGCCGATGAAAGACGTGACGACTTCGCTGTCGTAATGAGGAAGTTCGACGAGTATTTTTTCCCGCAGAGGAACATTATACATGAGAGAGCATGTTTTCACCAGCGTGTCCAGCGGCCAGGTGAAACGGCGGAGAGTTTTATCCGAGCCCTGTATGACCTCTCAGAGCACTGTGAGTTTGGTGCATGTAAAGAGGAAAATATCCGCGATCGTATTGTGGTCGGGATACGAGACAAGGACCTCTCCCGCAGGCTACAGCTGATGAAGGACCTCACGTTGGCGCAAACGACCCAGATTGTCAGACAGTCAGAGGTGGTCGCAGCGCAGGTCAGCTTGCAGGGAGATGCGGGAGGCTCAGTACAGGAGGAGAGCTGTTATGTCTCGGCTACTTCAAATTCAAATTTTATTTGTCACGTACACAGTCATACACAGTACGATATGTAGTGAAATGCTTGGACAACTGCTCGTGACCTACTTAAAGGCCACAATAAGTTATGAAGGCAAAGACTACCTATCCAAGGTGTATGTGGTTCGTGGACGCAGAGTTAGCAACCTTCTCAGCCGCTCCTTGTCAGTGCAGATGAACCTGGTGAGAAGAATTGATGAAGCAACGATCACACCCACCAGGAACCAACCACTTTACGGTGAACACGGAACACTAAAAACTGAGCCAGTCAAAATTCAGTTAAGGGACGATGCTGTGCCATACGCAGTGTATACGGCACGCCGTGTGCCTTTCCCCATGCTGCAGAAAGTGAAGGAGGAACTACAAAGAATGGAGAACCATGGTGTCATTGAGAGGGTGACCCAACCTACCGAATGGTGTGCCCCAATGGTGCCTGTCTTGAAGAAGAACACAGCAAGGGCCAGGATCTGCGTCGATCTGACAAAACTGAATAAGTCTGTCAAAAGAGAGCGCTATATCTTGCCTACCCCTGAGGCAACCATGTCCAGGTTGAGTGGGGCAACGGTCTTCTCCTCGCTGGATGCAGCCAGTGGATTTTGGCAGATCCCATTGCATCACGAGAGTTGCAAACTAACGACATTCATCACGCCATTTGGCAGGTATTGCCAAATAGGCTGCCCTTTGGGATAACAAGTGCACCAGAGATCTTTCAGCGAAAGATTTTGGAGACCTTAGAGGGGCTAGAAGGTGTGGAGGTCTTTATGGATGACATCCTGGTCTATGGGGCCACCATGGAACAACACGACACCCGACTTGAGAAGGTGCTGCAGCGCATTGAGTTAGCCGGATTGAAGCTCTCAAGGAGAGAAGTGCTCCTTCAGACAGAGCCAGCTTCGCTTCCTAGGGCACCTGATCGACTATTCTGGGGTCAGGCCAGACCCTAAGAAAGTGAACGCCATTCTTCAGCTGCCGTCACCAGAAAATGTGCAAGAGCTTAAACGGATCCTAGGAATGGTTAATTACCTGGGCAGATATATTCCTGCTCTTGCCACAGTATGCCAGCCACTGTACGAGTTGCTTAAAAGCAAAAACAGTTGGACCTGGGATCACCCACAGCAGGCAGCCTTCGAGAACATAAAGAGAGCGCTTACATCAGCACCTGTTCTTGCCTTCTATGACGTCAACAGACTCACAGCCGTATCTGCCGATGCCAGTAGCTACGGGCTTGGGGCTGTGCTGCTTCAGCTTCATGGTGCAGAGTGGAAACCTGTTGCCTACTGCTCTAGACGCCTCACGGAGGCTGAAACACGCTACGCACAAATCGAAAAGGAGTGTTTGGCAAGTGTTTGGGCCTGTGAGAAGTTTGATAAGTATCTATGTGGCTTAGATCGCTTCAGGCTTGAGACCGACCATAGACCTTTGGTGCCCCTGGTCAATAGCCGGGACCTTGACAATGTTCCATTGAGGTGTCAACGCCTCCTGATGAGGCTCATGAGGTACAAGCCGGAGGCCATCTATGTCCCTGGCAAAACGCTTGTCATCGCCGATACGTTGTCACGAAGTCCACAGACTCGGGCTGAGGATGACACTAGCACTCACAGTGAAGTGGACTGCTACATAGCCACCGTGTTACAGGGCATTCCAGCGTCCCCAAGCCGAATGGAAAGCATTAAAGCAGCCACTGCAACGGATGTTGAACTACAGACTGTCATTACGTACATACGCAGGGGTTGGCCTGCATACGGAGCTAGTGTGCCATTGAACATTAAAGCGTACATGAAAGTGAAAAACGAGCTATTAGAGGCTGACGGCCTGGTTATACGAGGCTGCAGAATCGTCATTCCAAAGTCACAGAGAACAGCCATTCTACACAAACTACATGAAGGGCACCAAGGCCTCGCCAAGTGCAGGGATAGGGCTAATTCATCTGTGTGGTGGCCGGGGCTCTCCACTGAGCTAAAGAATGCAGTGCTGCAGTGCCACACATGTCTGGCACAGAGGCCAACACAGACAAGGGAGCCGCTCATCTCCACACCTTTGCCGGATCGTCCATGGCAAAGGATAGCCCTGGATCTCTGTGAACACAAGCGGAATAATTACCTTGTTGTGTCGGACTACTACTCACGTTTTCTGGAAATACTGCACCTACCAGTGGCCAAGTTGTTCAGAAACTGAAGTTGACCTTTGCTAGGTTTGGGATCCCTGACGAGGTGGTGAGTGACAATGGCCCTCAGTTCTCCAGCTCTGAGTTCCAGGCCTTCGCGAGAGAGATGGATTTTGCCCACAGAATGTCTAGTCCCCACCACCCACAGGGAAATGGTCACGCGGAGAGGGCAGTACAGACTGCAAAGAAAATCCTCTGGCACAATGACCCACTGATAGTACTAATGTGCTTTAGGTCTACTCCCTATACCACTACAGGCTTCAGCCCAGCGGAACTTATTATGGGGAGGAAGATCAGGACAACCCTGCCTACCTTGGAGAAGAATCTTCAACCTAAATGGCCCAACAAAAGAGAGGTTAAACGAAGGGATGCTGGTCAGAAGGCCAAGCAGGCGTTCTACTACGACCGCCGCCATGGTACTAAGCCCCTACCTCCACTCCATCCAGGGGATGCTGTCCTAACTAAGCTGGACCAGGAGAAGGCTTGGGCAATGCCGGCCATCATCTCCTAGGAGAGCGTCTCTCCGACATCCTATCTCGTTGCCACACCCCAAGGTGCGGTGCTGCGATGGAACCGCCGCCATCTTCGCCTCGAACCATCTCCACGGGCTATGCCACAGCCCCTTCCAACACCCACTGTGGACACTGAGGAGCTGCCTTCTCAGTGCGCTGGTGTGTCCACTCCAGAGACCCCACCTTTGGCCCCTAGTCTGGCCCCAACGCTTGCACCCACTCACGGCGACGTACCGGATCAGTTACGCAGGAGGTGCGGCCGGGTACGCAAGCCAGTCAACAGGCTGGATCTGTAGACACTGGGGTAATGGGAGAGAAGGAAGGACCGGGGAGTGGGAATGCTGTATTGTTGCTGTTTTGCACTTGTGTTTTGAGCTGCAACCAATACTGCTGCTACCTGGTTGAGTTAATTACCTTAAAGGTTTACCATGTTTAATAAGTCCTGTTTTGTGGACACTGCCCTTCAGGCCGACAGTAAGCCAATTGTGCTCGGGTCCTTAAGAGAACCGCCCAGAGGCTATTATAGTGTCACATGTTATCATTGTGTCGTTGCTGTTCTATTTGGGGTTTGTTATTGGAAATAACATGAAAAGGGGGGAGATGTCATATACTGGGTTGCCTGTGTCGAGCGGGTGGGTGTTGCGGCTTTACGCCACCATGACATGCTTTGCGGCAGGGCTGTCTATGTGCAGTTCTTCTCTTAGCTGCCACACCCATTGTTGTGCTGTTATAACCCATGCTGGATACACGTTCAACAAAGCAGCATCATAAGAAAGCTACCGAGTGCTCATTCTACAAGTACCAGTGGAAGTGAGTGCTTTTGTTTTGTTCAAGTGAAATCAGAGCCGTCCGAATGTGATGGACATGTCCTAAGTAGCGCCAAGGTCAGTAGGAGTTGAAATCATTCATCATTTCATGAGACACAATGGCCTGACTAAATGCAGAGACATATCCACGGCCTTATTGAGCAATAGGACTACTCCCTGCTCAACCACAAGTGTTAGCTCAGCACAAGCGAATAGAATAGCTACTTTATTCTCATTTATAACACACACCAGTTAGTGCACATCAGAATGTGATTTTGTGCATTGATTTGCCATCTGAGTAATACAATATAAATAAATTAATCTAAATCTAAAAGTAAAAAATCTAAAAAAGAAATTAAATATATATGTAAGTATATAAAAGGAGGTCATGGTTGATGGCAGCAGTTGTCCCAGAAGAGGGCGTCTCTTCAAGGTCCATCACAACACAGCAAAGGACACTGCTATGTCTGAATTGTCGTCACCTGCAACCTGGGCAGATACTCCAGGCCTGCAGCAACTGATGAGAATACAATGACTGAGACTCTGACAAAACAGCTATATCAGAGACTGTCACTCAGAGTGGGACTTCTATCATGACTAGTGTTGGTCAAGTTACTTGAAAAAAGTAATCAGTAACTAATTACTGATTACTTCCCCCCAAAAGTAATCCTGTTACTTTACTGATTAGTTATTTTCAAAAGTAATTAATTACTTAGTTACTTAGTTACTTTTTAAAAACATGATTTACAACCTGAATAGGTGATAAAGCGATAGATCTTTCAGACCAATTCTATTTTTTCTGCATAATCC
Organism: Maylandia zebra; assembly: GCF_041146795.1. Classification (NCBI taxonomy): domain Eukaryota; kingdom Metazoa; phylum Chordata; class Actinopteri; order Cichliformes; family Cichlidae; genus Maylandia; species Maylandia zebra. Next base: position 1,105,645 of record NC_135170.1, read on the forward strand.
ATCATACAAATTTTTTTTTGCCATAGTAAACCCTTACTTTACTCGTTACTTGAAAAAAGTAATCAGATTACGCGTTACTGTAACGCGTTACTGCCCATCTCTGATCATGACCCCACTTTATAAACAGCTTGTGATCAGATCTGGATGCCTGTAGACTGGTGCTGCACCTCTGGAATGAGAGAAGCAGAAGGAAGACAAAAGTGAGTTGAAAAATAAAATGTTTTTATTTGTTATTATTTTTTAACCTGTCCTGTCCAGCAAGCAGAATTATGGTCTGAATTCTTTGTAGTGTACACTTTTATTTATTTACTGTATTTTATTATTCATATTATTGTGTAGTGGATAGCAGATGGGGTAAAGGCCAGATTGGCAAAAAATAAGAAGAAAGTGAGAAATAGGAAAAAGAGAGAGAAAAGAATGGAGGTGGGGGGAAAGTCGAGGGTGAAGTAAACAGACATGCTGGGTCTCCATCTGCTGCCTTGTAATAAAGTGCACTCAAATGATATACAGCACCAAAAAGACAAATTATAGAGCGCTACACAAGCAGATATACAATTTTGGTGTGTGTGTGTGTGTGTGTGTGTGTGTGTGTGTGTGTGTGTGTGTGTGTGTGTGTGTGTGTGTGAGAGAAAGAATTTGTCATAGAATGTAATATGGACAGGCATACAAGACCACATAACATGCATATCGTTCTCAATGGAATTGCCCGTGCAGTGGGTGCATATTTTTGTGTCTGCAAGACCCATTAGGAGCATCCTTTGTCCTGTATCGTGTATTCTGTGGAGATTTTTGTATTGTATGAGTTGTAAGTTGGGGTTCTAAGTCATTTTGAAAGTACTTAAACATTTGTGTCTAGAAGTTTTGATCTGGATTGATGGAAAGATTTCACTCCCACTTTGTGGTTTGGAGGGAGAATTATTGATTTTTAATAATAACTTTTACATTTTGATAACAACTTAGGGGTGCTGAAATTTAAAAACTCTGTTACCCGAGTAGGTATTTCCAAAGTTCAGTTCACTGAGATTCACTGTCTTCACTGTCTAGAAATTTTGGTTTGATCATTTTTGAAACATGTAGCAATCTTTAGATAAGAAATAGGAATGAAAATTTGGTAGTCCATAAAAATGGACTGTAATACTGTACTGCTATGGTAGCCAACGTTTCAAATGGTCAGAGGGCCCGGTGGCGCCAGTGTCCGGCAGCCTCGCCTCTGTCAGTGCACCCCAGGGCAGCTGTGGCTACAACGTAGCTGCCATCACCAGTGTGTGAATGTGTGTGTGTGAATGGGTGGATGACTGAATGTAGTGTAAAGTGCTTTGGGGTCCTTAGGGACTGAGTAAAGCGCTATACAAATGCAGGCCATTTACCAAATGCAGGTTTGACAGGTTTGTAAGTGTACACTTTATATAGATATAGATAGATATTTTAAGCCAAAATAAAAGAGAAGAAAAGAGAGATGATGGGAGAGATTAAAGCAAAGAAAAGATGCCAGAGGTAAAGAACAGAGAAGGAGCACAGGAGTGGTAAGAAAAAAGGTTAAGGATGTAAATGACACCCCTCTTTACATAGTGTCAGGTTGAGTTTTTGATAGACATAAGGTAATAGTACTACCACCACCTTTGTAGCTACACCACAAGCAAACACACACATCATGACATACACCTCCCATTACCCACTTCCCTAAAATAGTTCATCTGTGACAACTCCTAGTGGTGCATAATGTCCCTGGGAAGACAGACAGATGGATAAGAGAAAGAGAGACACTAAAAGCTCGAGCAAGAAGGCTGTTTGCTTTGTTTCTTAGTGAGGAAAAGACAAAGGGAAGGATTGATTCTTAAAAAGTGGGAGAGAGAGCACTCATTGTACCAGGGTCCTATTTACTGAAGTAAAAATTGAAAAGAAAGACAATTTAAAAGCCTGCAAGGTGATTCATCAGTGAACAGAGGTGCACAAGAACAACATATTGATAATCCACTTGGTATTTGCAGAGGCCTTTTGCCTGCATAATAATTGCAGTAATCATTCAGTAAACTGGTAACATTGGTAAAACTACCTGTTCAGTTCAGTTTAGTTATTATAAGTATATACATGCACTGTATTTAGCAGGAAGATCTTCACCTTCTTTTAGAATCCTGAATATAACACAGTTCAGTAATGCAACCTCTTCATGTTGCTTCTTTTTGTCTGAACAGCAATAGTATACACAGCATAGCAACATGCATTAGACATTGCTGTGTTGTACTATGTAAGACTACTATTATTCCAATCTAGACTTCCCTGCTGTTTTGAGCTTACATTGTACTTATTGTTTTTCACATAATTGTTTCACTCCACAGGTAGAGCAGGTCATCTACTGATTGGAAGGTTGGTAGTTCGATCCCCGGCTACCCCTAGATATCCGCAAGGATATCCTGCCAAATATCTTGTATAAGTTGTATAGTTTTAATGTTTTATTTGGGAACAGAATGGTGTGTATGTGTAAGTTTGATGATGGAGTTTTTATTATGAATGAATGATGAATTTTTATGAATTATTATGTCTATTTTTATGCTTAAGGACAACAGATGGAAATTAGCCCTTGGCTATAATCTGGTATGTTTACATTCATGTAATTTTTTTTTTTTACATTTATGTTCATTAACATGCACTGTCCTAAATAAATAAATAAATGAATCTATGGGCAAGATACTAACCCCCAGTTGCTCTCTGATGCATCCATTTGAATATGAATGTGTATGAATGGTAGTTAGAAAGCACTTAAAAGCATAGAAGACAGTGCTTGTGTGAATGTGGATGTGGCATGTTGTATAGAGTACTCCAGGAGAGTAGAAAAGCGCTTTATATAAGAATCAGTCCATTTACCATTAAACTGAAACACACACATTTCATCACAAGGTGACTATTTGTGTTTAAAAAAGCTCTATTGTGACTCTGTTTATATTCTCATTGCAGAATCTTTAAGGTTTTTTGTTCTATATATAAATAAATCATTTCAAACACCCATAGAGTTTAAAGACCCGTGTCCTATGTCAGTTGTTTTTTTCTTGGTACAAAGACCAGACCTACACCAAACTACACTGCTTTGTTGATCCATGCCCCACTTCTCTACCAAATTACATTAAATTTGGCCATCTATTTTTTTTTGTTTTTTGTTTTGTTTCTTTATTTCTTAGTTTTATTAATCCCCTTGACAGGCTAAACACACTGACATTTCTAAGCCCATTTCTAAGCTAAGTACTTTTCTTGATATAAAAATAAATGTAAGTTACTGTTGAAGCAGATACCAATAAGAAAATTCTGGAACAATAAAAATAGTTGTTTAAATATCACATCCAAAAGAAAATGAATTTATTAATTAATAATTATATCATAATTATATGGTTCTCAGCCATATGGAATGTGGTCAATGCAGTGAGCTAAACTGATGCCACTATTTTCCCTCTCCTAGTTACCATGCAACTGTACTTCTGCAGTCCGAAGGACATTCTGATGTCGTTGCTGTAGATCCCAGTGGTATGGACCAGTGAATCGATGTGATTCACTCATGGCATACAGCTTGATGTAGAGGAGGTGGCTGACAATTGCTCCAGTAGCCAAGTTGTTAATTTGGCTGTGGGGGTTCAGACCTATAACAGCAGCGGGGACAGAGCATCTTCTTGGTAAATCCCGCATTTGATAGTAATTTGTGCTGTTGGCCTTCAGTTAGTCTCTAATGTTGTTTGCCACATCCCCATTGAATTCCTGATATATGGTCTTGGGGTCCTGTTGATCCTGTACAGTTATCCCAGGATTCCTGAGCAGCTAGGAAAACAGGATGGTTGAGTAAGGGTGCAGAGAAAGCCCCCAGCAAACTACCATCCAATTGACATCTGTAATTATTTTTCCATACCTACTGAGGAACAAACTATGATTATTGGCAATTATGTTTTAAGACATGTGAAGCACCTGCAGACCACTTATGTGCACCCCTGACTATAGTCCTTACATTCCACAACTTCCTCTGGCAGGGAATCCTCTCCACAAGTCTGATGTTGCTACCTACATGTGTCTCTGTAGGCACATAATCATGTTCTTCTCACAAAACCTTCATCATCTTCTTCCTGTCTTTTTCCCCAAACAATTTTATACCAGGAGATTCTATTTTTAGAAACACTCCCTTTCTTAAATGCAGTCATATGCTGTTTCTCAGGCGTCAGGGGCCATCTCCTGGATAAGCTCCCCAGCCTTCGCCAATGACTTCCATTCAAACAGGAGTCCTGTTTGAGCTTCCTTTAATGGTTGTTAACTTTAAAGTTGATTAAAAGTCAAAAATACAAATCTTACAAGTGTAGATCTTCTTTTACTGTATGCCTTTGGATTGAACCTGAGGTCCATAAGTCGTCTCTGATTGTCTGATAGTTTTGTTTTTTTTAGCCAAGGGTGGCAACCCTTGCATGCCTTGTCATTTCTCTGACTTGCTTATCGAGTTTGAGCAAGCTATCCAGCAATACACCTAAGTTACTGACATAGTCACAGGAAGAGCTAGCAAAGGGACCCAAAGCAGCACGAAGTTGGACACGAGGGATTTTACTGTCGAACACCACAATCTCAGTCTTCTTATCGTTTAAGACAAGGGAATTACTCAGGAACCATTCTTTGACCTCACGCATGCATTCTCGAAAGTAATGCAGAGACACAGCAAGCTCATTAGTAAGTTCAAAATAGATCTGTATGTCATCTGCGTAACAGTGAAAGGCAATATTGTATTTTTCAAAGATTGCGCCTAGAGGGAGCAAATACAATGAGAAAAGAATAGGGCCTAAAACTGATCCTTGAGGTACACCGCAACAGAAGAAGAGAAGAAGGTGCCCAAGTTAACCGAAAAGGACCTGTCAGAGAGGTATGATTTAAACAAGTCAAGGGCAGTGCCTCTCATACCCACAGTGTGCTTAAGTCTTAATAATAAGATGTTATGGTCCACCATAACATAACATATTGGAGGAGTCTCGAGGTCCTGGAAGCTGTCAGGGAGTGAGGATGCTTCTGTGCATCGTGGGGGAAATGAGGACGGTTTGTGTATCTCAGATAGTTGGGGGAAGTGCCACTAGGCCAGGCATTACTGGCAGTGACAATGTTATCAAATCTGTTAAAAAAACAAAAACATCAACAGATTTGCTCACACCGTGTCCCCATCTAGAGCACCATTCCTGCATCCTCTGATAGTTTTTCATACCATTCCAGATTTTCTCATGTTTTATATGATCCCTTTACCTTTCTCAATCTGACATTGAGTTCCACTTGTATGTAAGAGGCAGTGCTGCGCAAGTTACTTTGAAAAAGTAATTAATTATAGTTACTAGTTACTTCTTCACAAAAGTAACTGAGTTACAAGATTCTAAAAGTAATTAATTACTTGAAAAGTAACTATTGTGTTACTTTAAAAAAAAAGTTTAACCATGGGGTCCAGGGTATAATTGGCCATTTTTAACTACTTTTGATTTTCCCTCTGCATTTCACCTTTAAAAACTATTTACTTTGCCTTGTTTGGCATCATCCTTTTCAGCACAACCTCACGTGTCTGAATTTACAGTTATGTTTTCATTTTGACAGACTGTATTAACACAATTGATCTAAAATCAGACAAAAAAACATAAAATCCGAGTACAAAAAAATATTTTTTTTACTGTAACAGCCACAAACATGTTTATTGAATCATATTTATAACTTTAAATGCAAATATAAATTGTTGATTTTAATATCATATGCACAAGTTTTGCAAACAACAAAGTTATTTGCAGCCATTTACCTTTTACCTTGATTTTTTAAATAACCATTTCAAACTATTTAGATAACAATCAGGTGTTCTGCATTCAATAAGATGCCACACAAATTATTTGTTCCTCTCCAAAAAAATAATTTCTGTCTACTATAAACGAGAACATCACAGCCTGATACCTGCGGGCCTGACAGCATCACTCCTGTTTTCATTCAGCAGTCGCCTCATTGTTCTGACACACAACACACACTAACTACACAAGACAACACACTCCAAAAACTTCCCCCTCTTCTTAAACAACCAAATGTCATGTTGCCGTATCATTTTTTGATTGGTCGGCATGTTGCATTTTTCCACCAACACAAACGGGCTGGTTTTTGTTTTGTTTTTGTTTTGTTTTGCTCATAAGCAGAGAGGTCTCGCTGAAAAAATGTCGCGTATATATTGTTTATCATGACTCTGGTTTTACGTGGCCTATCAACACAATTTAAAAACTGGCACCTTGTTGCTTTGTCATCTTAAAGTGGTCGTGTGATTGGCTTACCACAACTACTTTATTCTTCCTCAGTTAAACAGCAGCACTCGTGCGATCGTTTTGCCCCCTTAGCTCCAGGTGTTGTGCCAGAAAGTGATCGTCTGTGATTGCCGTCCACGCGAGCGCGCGCAGCTGCTTAAAGCTGTAGTGTCCAGATTACTTACATAAACAGCTACTTCCATACAACTGATATAAGATGCGGTAAGCGGAAGACGGCTTCTGTTTGTTGAAAAATAGTAATGCGACCGCACCACATTTTCTTCTTGGTAATGGTAACGGCGTTGTAACAATAGAAATAGTAATTAGTTCGATTACTCGTTATTGAAGAAAGTAACGCCGTTATTAACGCCGTTATTCCCATCACTGGTAAGAGGTCACACTGGATTGCAAAATTGCTTTCTACTGCAACACAACACAAATGCCCACTGATTATAAATGCTGCAACAGCAGACTGAGCATTTTTAGGTGTATCTAAAGAAGGTGCCAGTCAAAAAGTGAAAACAAAAAAAAATTGTAACCAATTGAAAATCAGTGTGGAGTCCTAATACGTGATAAAAACAGTAAGTTGTAACAGTGAACAGTAACAGTGAAGTATATTTTACTATTAGATTTTCATCTATGCCACCAGTGGGAATGCTGATATTAGAATTGATCTCAAATCACCACTGCACCTGAACACACACTCAAAGATCAATATTTTCAGGAATTCCATAAAACAGTCGGATATAAGAATACAAATAAATAAACAAGGTAATATATTGCATAACTGTTCACGGCACTATTTGGACTGTTTTCTACAATCAATCCACATTTCACATGATAGTGAGTATTTCTGGTAGCAAGCACACTCACAGTGCAGCAGTGGGGCTTTTGGATGTCACAGCTTTAATACCCAAATAATAGTGGTACACACATTATTCGGTACACAGAGAAACACACACATACACACAAGCAAAGAAGTGCTGGTTGCACTTCTGATGCTCAGTCAGACAGCATTCCCAACTCAATTCAGGCTTATTTTTAGGAAGTGAGGTATGTGATCTGTGTCTGGATACTGGAAGTCTAGATCGGCTCCCTGTGTAAAAAGTGCATTCTCTGATCCTGAGTACTGCCCAATAAGCAGTGGAGAGCTCTAACTGACCGAATTCAAAATGCTGTGATTCTCCAAATTTCAGCTACTGCCTACTATGATAAAATATGAAGGTAAATATGTTGCAAAATTTTAGACTGCCAAGTAAAAGAAATCAACTTATCTTAAATGCATGTATTCATTCATATAAACAAAATTTCTATTTTTGTTTGGTGTAATAAGGCTATATACCATGACAATACAATTGAACCTAATATTAACTGTCAAATGTTTATCAATAAATAATTTTGTCAACATTTAAATAATTAATAATGACAGGGGAACAACTGTTTTTAAACGGTTTTTATTCAGGAACAAAATGTGTTCAACTGTCCTGGGGTTTCTTTCAGAGGAGTACAGATGAGGCATAAGAACTCCACAGCAAGTTTGTACAAGTTGGCATAAATCTTATGTTGCCCCTTCCAAACTGAAGTGGGTCCTCCATTCTGGGAATGTTTGCTTCTGCTAACTATCTTTGGACTTCCACTGTGGTATCAGCAATGATGTGGTTTCTCTGGGTCTCCTTTACTGTGGCATCTAAATAACCAAAGTTTGTTTCCTGAGAAGCATAAACAGATTGTGTAAGGCACATAAGTAATCTAGACTGGCTGCAAAACAAAGTAAAAATAATTACCAGGTCTGTCAGCTACGGCATCCTGTAATAATGTTGATGCTGACGCTGCTGCTGGAGTTGACCGGGACATCAAAACAGTAGTACATTCAGATGTTAGTCCTTTGACAGCCTCACTGGCCATTCTGGGGCTAAAGAAACCAATTTGTTTAAAGCGAGGATCCAGCGAGGTGGCCAGCAGCATGATGATCGTGCTTTGCAGGTTTTGAAACTTTTCTCTTAGGAGCCTGATGAAGTGCTAACCCAGTTCCTGTGTCAGTAGGACTGTTGACTGCTTTGCCTACTCCAGCATCTGCTCTACCATTTGTCATAATACTTGATACCTGATATGCTTTTTTCCTCTGACAACTCCACAGTGGCTTCATTAAAGGGTGAGAGAATGGACTAGAGACAGGCAAGTATAAATGGGCAGGTAACAGGTAGACATCACTGTTAACGGATGTCCACATATCTGCCTTAATCTAACTGCTGCTACATTGTTGACCGCAGTTTTACAATAGCTAACAATGGGTGTCTGTGAAAATTGACTAGATTTTGGGATGACCCTCAAGTGACAACTCCAGCAGTGCACTTTTTGGCATCATATTGGCTGAACCTGAAGTTCCACCACACAAAAATTGACACACACACACACACACACACACACACACACACACACACACACACACACACATACATATATATATATATATATATATATATATATATATATATATATATATATATATATATATATGGTTTGCAAAGATTGCTATGGTCCTGGGGATGATTGGACCTAATAGTAGTGTGGTGGACTGGGAACTTTGAACGTTCATATAAATATAACATGTATCTACTTTTGAAGGAGGAAATACTCCCTCTGAAATATCAGCAAGCCTCCATGTAGTGCTTGAAAACTACAGAGCGTTAATAGTGGTAGCAAAACAGAACTGAGCTGTCACTGATGTCAGGATGCTTAACCTCAGCCCAACTTTATCAATGAGCAGCAGCAGAAAACTTTTTCTCTCATCCTTGTGGTTTCCTTAGATATGTAGCACCACACTCTGGTCAGCAAACTTTAGTGCAGATGAGTGAATGCTCAAACAGTAACAGGATGTACCATTTGGATTTGCTACATGTATAACCTTCAGAAACAAGTCTTGATCTCTCTTCTGTGTCCAGGCCACAGTTGGACTCATCCGGAATCTCGCACTGTGCCCAGCTAATCAGGCATCACTGAGAGAGGCAGGTGCAATTCCACGACTGGTGAACCTGCTGCTCAAAGCTCACCAGGATACACAAAGACATGCCTCCTCTACACAGCACACATACCAGGTATGGAGAGCGCACACACACACACACACACACACATGGAAATTCAGCCACCAATCTTCACATAAGTAAGGAAATGAGGGTAGGTAGAAAGAAGATAACAGGAATGCATTGACAGGTTTCATCTGTGATGCGGGGTTGGAATTTAGACATGCATGAGTAGTACAAGTACAAAGACACATTCGCTGTGTGCGCACAAACAGAGCAGAGTATAAAATGTGAAATAAAGCAGAAATGTTGAACCTGGAGTGAGCTGCTCTCTTTGGTATCATTTAGTACTGCAGGACCCACTACTGATGCACAAACATTGAATCTCAACAAGTTATTTAATGTTTATTGCTCACTGTGACATTGATATAATAATCTAAGTTTAGATTTCAGTTTTTTTGAGCCTAGACTTCTGCAGTTGATGGTGACGGTTTAAGGCAAGGCCAGTTCAGAGCTATTCTAAACATATATGAGGACTAGATGGTTCATCTTCTGTTTTTCATATTAATCTTTGTTTTATTCCATTAGGTTTATAGTTTGTGACTTTTTTGTCAGTGAAAGTTATAAAAGCTGTTTTATTATAATAATATTAACAATAATAATAATACATTTTATTTATAGGTGCCTTTAAAGACCCTCAAGGTCACCTCGCATTAGTACGAAAAAATTAAAAAAAAATAAGGTATATGAAAAATAAAAAACAAGTACGAAAGTATAAAAGCTAAAAAAGGTAATAAAAAATTGACTAAAACGGAATCATGATGAAGGGTATGCAATTTTGAATAGATGGGTTTTGAGATGTGATTTAAAAGTAGAGAGAGAGTTTGCAGTCCGGGGATCTGGAGGAAGTGCATCCAAAATCTTGGGGGAGAACAGCTAAAGGTTCTGAGTCCCATGGAAGTCTGGTGAGCAGGTGGAAGAGACAGAAGGGAAGCTGAAGAAGAGCGGAGTGCACGAGGGCAGCTTTAAGTTGCTGAAGTTCAGATGAAAACTACGGGGCAGAGAGAGAAGCAAACGGTTCGAGTTCTAAAAGTAATTGTGCAGTTTTGCTTATTTTTGTACAGTGGGAGACTAACGCTGAATAAAACTACAACAGCATGTTGATGTTTGAGATCAACTATTTGATCATGAGCAGTGACATTGTTGGAACCCTCTGACACTTGGCTGGGAATCCTTGGCATCACAGTATTTATGTTGCTTTTCTCCAAGCACCTACTAACAATGATGTGTCAAAAAATAAAATAAAACAAAAGGTCTAATAATAATTCTTCTACTGTATTTAGAGGTCCTCTGCTTTGTTTCTTTGCTTGATGGTTGTATGCATGACTTTCTTCACTTTTCCTGGTTTCAGGATGGCGTTCGCATGGAGGAAATAGTAGAGGGCTGCACAGGAGCGCTTCATATTTTGGCCAGAGACCCTATAAACAGAGGAGAGATTGCCAGCATGCAGACCATACCACTGTTTGTACAGGTACATTCACATGCATGCATATTCAATTCAATTTTATTTATAAACTGCCAAATGGTGGTGGCTGTAGCTCAGGTGGTAGAGCAGGTCCGATGGTTCGATCCATGCATGCCAAATATCCTTGGGCAAGACACTAACCCCATGTTGCTCTCCGATGCATCCATCGGAGTGTGAATGTGTGTGAATGTCAGATAGTAAGCACTAAACAGTTTTAAAAAGGTGCTTGTGTGAATGGATGTGATTGGGTGAATGAGTTCGTTGTATAAAGCACTTTGAGTGCTCAAGTAGAGTAGAAAAGCGCTATATAAGAACCACTCCATTTACCAAATCACAACAATAGTCACATCAAGGCAGACATGTCATTAAGATTACAGGCTCCTACAGAAACTGCTGACTTTCTTGCTAAAAACATTTGGTTCCCATACCACTAAATACACACTGTGGAGTTTAAAGCCAGTAGGATTTCATATATTTCCATCCTAAATATAAATGTCCAGCTAAAGTTGTTCTAGTAGATTTGAACATCAGTTTTTCTGTGACAGACTGATGTTTCTAGACAAAGTATTTCAACTTCATCTTTCATGAATATTAAATGACTAAATGCAAAAGATTATACAAGTACCTAAAACTACTAGATAAAACAGAGATAATGTGAGTCCTGCTCAGAGCCCTCATAGCTGAGTTCTTCGTCTTTCATTCAATGAATACCTCTAGGATGATAGTGTCATTCCAAAAATTAAAGTGAACATGTGTAACTGTGGAGCATAGACCACAGTTGGTAGGGCCATCCACATGGCCTTCCTGGCTGTGATGTGCAGCCATCTGTCCCTCCTTTTTATTACACTACAGTCATTACATTTCATGACACATAACCATACACAAAGGACCTTTGGGGGCAGGTTTGTTACCCAGTGGTTAATGGGCAGAGCTGGCAAGGCAGTCCTAATCACGTCTTCACTGGTATCTGCCTCTCAATTTTACATGCACCTTAGACATGGAGGGTTTGGGGGGAGACGTGTAGATGAGCACTCTTGACCAGGGTCTCATGCTTGTGTCCCCTCAGTTTTAATAGCACTCGAGTTATACTATAAGTCATACTCACTATTTACAGCTCATATACTCACGTACACCAACACATGCACCCAAGAGGCCAATTTAATTAGAAGGCTGGTAATTGGAATGGCTGCTCCAGTCCACATGACAGATATCCTTGAAGGGCACACATTTAAGGGATATTTTCCTGTTAAATAACCTAAAAAATGACTGACTGTTCCTTTAAAACATTCAAATGTGTCAGAAAAAATAATACTCAAGTACAGTACAGATACTTAAAAATTATACTTCATTACAGTGACGAAATATTTGTACTTAGTTGCTTCTCACCTCTGAAACTCACACAGGGAAAACATGCAACCCAAAAAAGAATGCTACTAGCTAGCCAGTAGATTCAAACTCAGAACCTTCGTTTTGTGATCCAACAGTAACCACAACATCACTGTCTTGTGTCAAAAAACACTCTAGTCGGGCAAACAGAACTTGCTGGCATGGCAAACATGAATTAAGTGCATCTTGCCTTCTTTGTGATTTAGTAAGACTTGCAAAAACACACAAAGTATACTCAGTAAAGAAAACACCTCTGACGGCGAACGTTTCCTGCTGTGTGCGTCACACAAAAAAGCCAACTTTAAAAATTCTGACAATTCTGATTCGGATTCTCACGACACTGGCATCAGTGTGTAAGTGGACTCTTACTTATATAGAGCTTTTCTAATGTAACTTAGCACTAAAATGATTTTTACTACAAGCCTCAATCACCTATACAAAGCATCTGCACTAATTTAGGTACTAATGTTTTTGGTAATAAGGATAGCCAAAAAAGTAATGTGTGTTGGGAAATGTCAGGATTTATGTATCTATGTGTCTGTGTGTGTCTGTCCAGCTGCTGTATTCGTATGTGGAGAATGTGAAAAGAGTGTCTGCAGGAGTACTGTGTGAGCTAGCCCTGGACAAACACTCTGCAGAGCTCATAGATGCAGAAGGAGCATCAGCACCACTCATGGAGCTGCTGCACTCAAACAACGAGGGAATTGGTAGGTTCTGAAAATTTAGCAGGAGAAAAACTTGTTGCTTGAAACAACAAAATTCATCCGACACCAAAGACGTTATGTTCAATTTTTATTTCCACTATGGCTTTTTATTCTTTTGTAAGTTAAGAAAAAAGAAGCTCAAGGTTTTTGTGTAGTAAAACGGTGAATGTGGGAAAAACCTGTCAGTGTATCATGAGTGCTATTTGCTGCATTTAATAATGGGTGAAACTGGAAATGTAGCTTATGAGTCATTTAGTAGGCCATGCCAATTGTGCCCGTTAAAATACCTCAGATATATCTATAGCTCCCTCCCACCACTTTGACTATTTTGGACTTACCTTCCACATCTGCTACAGATATTCCTTCAGCCCCTTGTTCTTCTGGATTATTTTATGCTCCTTAAAATAATAATAAAAAAGGAAAAGAAAGAAAAGAAAAGGTAAAGTGGAATTGTAAATGAGGCAGCATGGTGGTGCTGGTTAGCACTGTTGCCTCACATCAAGAATGTTCTGCTGAATGGATGCAAAGACAGGAACGTTGATGCAGACTAAATGGGTGGATTTGTAAAGGGAAAGAACAGCAGACATACAGGATAACTACAAATACCTGGGTCTCCCACATGCCAATATGAACTATGATGACAATGTGCAAATCTCAGTAACAGCCAAATGGCTCCAGAAGATGAGACAGGTTTTGAGAACCCAGATAAATGCTATGAAGAAAATCCAAGCCATGAATACATAGACCCTACTAGTCATCACATACTCAGCAGGAATAATTAGATGACCATAGGAGGTGCATTGAGGTCTCCACCCAAAGTCCAGCACCTTGAGCCATGAGGATTAGTGAACGTCAGAGCCAGGATGAGTCCAGGATGAAACATTTAGAATCCACCAACCTGCTCCAAAAATGCCTCAGGCAGCTGAAAACAGAAGGTGAGGAAGAGCAGCAGTTATGGACGGCCAAGCACCTACATGCTATGGGTCATTGACAGACATCAAGAAATCCTACCAGCGGTTATTAAAGCCTGAACTAAAAGCAAAAAGGTTCCGATCATGGCAGCACAAGAACAGGTCATAAGCACCAGATGCACAGAGTTGGAGTCTAACACACCTGTTAGGACCCAGGCTGTGCATAGGTGCCCTGGAGGCTATCCAACTAATGGTAGCATGATGTAACACTCAAGCTGGGACCTTATACACTGAGAAGCACAACCAAATGTCTGGGGTAGTATATAGGAACACTTGTGCAGCATATGGACAAGAACACACCAAGATACTACCAATGGTTGCTGAGATGAACAGGATTAAGGTCCTGTGGGATTACAAGTTCCAGACAAAAAAGCAGCTGTAGGCCAATGAACTAGACAAGGAGCAGAAAACCACAGTTGTGATAGATGTGGCAATCCTATCCAACAACAGCTGGACTAGTTCTGGTAAATGGACTGGTTCTTGTGTAGTGCTGTTCTACTCTACCTGAGCACTCAAAGCACTTTATTCATACAGAACTTTTATACATTCCTAAGTGCTTTCTATCTAACATTCACACACATTAAAGCTCCAATAGATGGATCGGAGAGCAACCTGGGGTTAGCATCTTGCCCAAGGATATCTGGCGTGCAGACTGGAACAGTCATCGATTTAAACACTAAACTTCCACTAAACATTACACCAACTACCACGAAATCCAAAAGTGCCCTCTGCTGAAGGAATATCTGGAGCAGATGTGGAAGGTAAAGTCCAAAGTGGTCCCAGTGGTAGACTTGAAGAGTGGCTCCGGCAGATTTAAGGAACAAGATTGGAGGTCTGTATCCAAAAGAGTGCAGTCAAGATATTGTGCAGAGCTCTCAACATCCCAGGCCCCATCCAGAGGTTTAGGAACACAGTCCATCATGGATCTGTATGCATATACACTTCTGTAACACAGAAGCTTCCTTACACTCAAAATATGTTCATTCGTGAAAGGACTTGATAATTAATTCTGTTTGTAAATAACTGATGCTGCCATCTCCCTGCAGCTACCTATGCCGCAGCAGTGTTGTTCCGCATTTCAGAAGACAAGAGTTCCGACTACAGGAAGAGAGTGTCAGTGGAGCTTACACATTCGCTGTTCAAGCATGACCCTGCTGCCTGGGAAATGGTAAAATACCTATGTTTGTGGATGTCTGTGTGCTTTTGTGTGCAGAGGTGTTGGCACAAAAGCCACACCCACTCTTAAAGAGTGTTAACCTCATTTCGGTTTGTCTTAATCATCTGCGGACTAACTTCCAACCTGCTCTTTCTTAAAATTTGGCAAAGGCAGATAATTACTAGTTGACTTGACAGATTCAGAAACTTAGCATGCCTGTCTCCTTTTAGATCTACTAATATTATTTACTTGCTGTGGTATAACTGGAAGTCATCAGATTCTATTATTAATTAATTTTATTATTTGACTGTGGCCTAAGGTGTATACTGTTAAAGGCTAATTATGTGATAATACATCTCAGGCCATATTATGCAGTGATTCCTCTGGGGAATAACTAAGTGATGTAATGTATTACATTTAAATAATAGGTAATGTTTTACTTTTTTCGAGTAAAATGTATTATTGTATTTATGTCTAACAATGTCTTCACAGGCCCATACTGCAGTTCCTTTGGAGCCTACGTATCTTCCAGATGGTAAGTACTTTGATGCACAAGAAAATTGTGTTTCAGAGCACATTGTGTTTTCCAAAACTTCAAAGTAGGATTTTGTATCTTACACTGTTTGTTTACTTTTGGTGATAAAATATCGATTGGTGTGAACTGAGATGCAAGCTCTTGTTCTATTAAAATCCAATCTATATCAGTCTTCCCTGCCCAATGTTTGCCTAATCAAGCCATTTCAACTCAATTCAATTTTATTTATATAGCGCCAAATCACAACTGCCGGCTGCCCCAGGCTGCTGTGGGCCCCGGTCCAGATGAGCCTGGGCCCCATAGCCTTGATGGGGCCCAGGCCTGCTGGGGTCAGCGGGGAAGCTGGCCCCTATCAAAAGCCTTCTGTGCATCTAAAGATATATCCAACACAGGATTTGTGTTATTTCTGTTTAGCCACAGCAGGAGTAGTAATCTCCTCATATTATCCTTATATTATATTCTTGACAAACCCTACTTGATCTTTATGAATATTTTTTGGTAGTACAACCTCCAGCCTTGCTGCTAATACTTTGGATAGAATTGTGCAATCCACATTGGTTAAACCTATCACTCTGTAAATACCTGGATCAGTTAAATCGCCTTTTGGAGTTAGTGATATTACTGCCTAAATACAACTTACAGGAAGCAGTCCATATCCAAAAGCTTCATGTTATACTTAAGTTAAAAATTAACATAGCAAATCTATAAATTTGTGATAAAACTGCTGAGAAGCTGAGCTGAGATTCCCGGTGTCCTTCTGGTTTTCATTGCATGGATAGCTTCCTTTACATCTGTCTCTGTTAGGGGAATTTCCCATGTGTCCCTACCCCCTGTGAAATTTGTGGTATTGTCATTTTATCAAAGAACGTGTTCAGCAGGTCCATACTTACTTTGTTATCAGACGTGTATAAGTCTTGATAAAATATTTTAAAAAATCATGCTGATCTCCAAAGAGGATATAACTAATTTATCATCCTTTTTAATTGCCGTGATAACATTCTGGTTGTCTATTTGCTTAAGTTGTCTGGCTAATAGTCTGCCTGTCTTCTCACCATTCGCATACAAATTTGTTTTAAGATGAAAGATTGCATGCTCCGCATTTCTGTTATAAATTTCATGAAGGTTACCCTTAAGCCAACAAATCTCTTTAAATGTATTATCATCAAATTTCCCTGCTAATTGTCTTTCCATTTACCTATCTTTTCCTCCAAAATGTGCATCTTTTGCTTATTTTCTTTATTTTTCTTAGCGCTATAACACTTTCCACTAATAAATACCTTCAGTGGCCGACCTGTCCGTAGATCCAACATTCACCTCTGTTTCTCTCAAATGTGCTGTAGTCACACCACCACTCAAAAGAAAGGACATAGATCACAGGAGCCAACAATGTGACTTCAATACTGGGGGAATATGGTCAGATTTTTGCATACAAGAACTCTGACTGCTACGTATTGAATGAACATCAGGATTTGGATAATCCTGCAAACAGACCTGCTTGATATGAATACATGGACCAATATCTTATAGTCAGTTTGAGACTAGAATTTTCTAACCTTTCTAACCTAACCATATATTTGTAAGTGAAGGAGAGTAATTGTGGTGACCTTTTTTGATGTAACTATTAAAACTCTCCAAAATGATGCCAAGGTTGTTGACTTGTTTCAGAGACAGGGGTAGTATATATGAGCAGTTTGTCAGTCTCTAACATTTTGGACCAACAGCAAATATTTCTGTCTCTGTTTAATTCCCAAAAGTTTTGAGGCATCCAACAAATTAATGTCATCGGCGCACCTCATTAGTTTGTGAACAGAGGTTCAATCATCAGAAGAAAAAAAATATTAGCACAATTGTATATCATCAACATAAGATTGGCTAGATGATTGTTTGTGAGAGTAGTAAGAAGAAGCATGTAAAGGTTAAAGAATAATAAACAAAAAATAGACCCTTGAGGAACCACTGAGAAAATATTTATATATAGGTCTAAAACTGCTAATTAAAACAGAGATTTTGATATGATATGATTCGATGTGATATGATGAAAAACAACTGAGAACTGGACCTGTTGAACCAACTGAGTCACGAAGTCTTTGAATGAAATTGTCATGATCAACAGTGTTGAAGGCAGCAGTGAAATAGTAGAACTAAAACTGAAAGTCTCTGTCTATATCAGGGGTCGGCAACCCTGAGCACACGTGCCACAGCTGGCACGCGAAGGGTTAACTGATGACACGACCATAGCTGGACTGGCCATCAGGCATACCGGTGGGTCGATGGTGATTTTTATGGGCCGATGACTTTTTTTCTTGTAACGGCATGAACAATGAGAGGTGGTGGATTGGCCAGGTGCTGGCTGACGTGTAAAAATAACTCAGTTGTTTGGTGGTGGCTCTGGCGGAGCTTCCACAGAGGCCAGAGGGTGGATGAGGGAAGGGGAGGCAGGGGGAGGAGAGACCCGAGGCGGCCGCCGGTCCGAGTGTCAGGTGAACTGAGCTACAGGTAAGAAGTTATGAGCTGCAGTCTATCTGGGTCAGATATAAACTAAGTTTAGGTGGAGTTTATTTTCGTTGTGCTAGCTAGCATGACGGAGTTTCTATACATCTGGGTGGGTGCTGTGATGTTACTGATAGTGAACTTTGTTTTATTCATAAGGTTAGTTAGTAGAGTTTCCAACTGTCCCGTAAAAAATGGAATCGTTCCGTATTGAGAGAAAATATTACGCGTTTCGTATTGAGCTGAAAAGGAACAGTTTGTCCCGGACTTCAGCTACAATGGAAAAAGTTATTCTGTCTTTATGCTGCACAGCTGCCTCTTCTTCTCTCATTCTCTCCCCTCCCTTTTCCTGTTTCTACTTCAATCATGAAACTGATCGATGATCAGCTGATCGTCTCTCTTGTTTATTTATCGTCCACTTTGCGCCAGAAAGAAGAAACCAGCGGATGTCGCGCTAAACAACAGCAGCACGTTTAAGCTTGATCAGCTGTTGTTAGAATTTATTTAATATTACTTTCTAGTATCAGCTGATGTTTGCTGGAGCCACAGCTGTAAAGCTGCTGGTCATGATGGTTTGGATATGTGGTGAGAGGGAAACATGAAGATGAAACCAGGAGATGTCCTTACTGGATCATCAGAGCTGAACAGGTGATGGAGAAACAGGTTTACCTTTTAGGTGACATGGATGAGTTGAAGTTATGAACTGTTTCTGAGAGACAAATAACACCAGGATCCTTTTTGTGTAGCTGACAGCTGGTAACTGTGCAGGGGCGGGTCTAGCAAAGTGTTGCCAGGGGGGCAGGTAGGGCATTAACAGGGAAAGGGGGGCACAAAGAAATACTTTTCTTTCTTATTCTCATTTAAAATGTTTCGCTTTTAATAAATAATTATCTGAATCTTACAACCAAAGTTTTTATCTGATGTAAAATGTATAGAAATCACACATATACCAACAAGACTGTACATCACTGTCACAACAGCGTCTGTTTTCATTCAAAGGCTTTATGGCTATAATACCTGGTGGGCCGGTCTCTAGTCAAAATGCCCGGGATGATTTTTTGTCCCAGTCCAGCCCTGGACACGACACGCAGTGAATTAATCTGAGAGGTGCTTTAAAAAATAAATGGCCGGGCCAGCGGTGCACATCGCAAATTATCGCGCATAGAAACATTAGTTGTGCCGCTTCTTAATGACAGTATCTTAGCTAACAGCTCCAATTACCAGACTCAACTTGTAATTGGCTAAAAATAACCCAGCCTACCGGTGAAAGGGACGTTGCCAGCTGGCAGTTTTTTCAAGCGATGTTGTAATTTACACATTCGGACACTTCAAATGCTTCAGGAGCTGTCACTACCTGTGTGTGTTCATGGAGCTGCATGTTCACCTGCTGGACGTCACTACCTGACAAGTTTGACTATCTTCAGAACATTGCAGAGGCCTTACTGACAGTATTTGGCTCTACATGTCTGTGTGAGCAGGTTTTCTCTCACGAGTCCTCAGGTAGCCTCTGAATGCTGGACAATGGGAGACCTGTGTCTCTGAGTGGGAGACCAGAGATCACATTAACATGTGTGTCTCTGTATTAACAAACATGCCGTATTGACCCAGTTTATTTTTCTTATCATTGTTGTGAGGAGACCATAAATAGCATTTGTATTTTCTGTTGTTCAGTTCATTTGTTGTTATGGATAAAAAGTCTTTTTTTCTTTCATAATAGCTGATAGCTGCCAAAATCTGTGAACAAATATAATTCTGTAAAGTGGTTCTAGCTAGTGTGTAACTGTTAATACAGAGCGTTATTAAATTTATTGCTAATGCAATCATATGGCACACTGACTTCTGAGGAAATTTTAGATGGCACTTATTAAATCCAGTTCTTTGTATTCTTCACGGCAAAGAAAGACACGGCTCAAAGTGGTCAAAGCTCAAACAAATGATCTTTATTTTACATTCCCGGGAACGGAGACCTGAACACACGAACACACAAGCTCAGGTCTGAAAGCAGCAGTGCCAGCCTGGTTATATATATATGTCCGCTGCACGTCACACACATTTTAAGTTTTGATCAAAACACTGCTTACTTTCACTTTCTGTCTTCACCTCATAAGCTCTGCAAAAGCATGCAGTTTCCTGTCAGCCTGCGACCTGGTTTACACTCAAAGTTGGCCCTCTCCTATTAAAATACATAAAACAATATAATCAAATAAGCACTAAGTATATATATTTAAATTCCAACACACTCATCATCAGAAAGGTTGCCTACCCCTGGTCTATATACTTCCCTCCATCATACAATCTGATACAATGAAACTGTAACAGTATGTATCCATGTTTGTGTGGGGATGGCATTTAAAATTTCCAAAACAAATTTAAAATTAAGAGCCATAATGGAGGTGAACTGAAGGTTTTAATTTGATAGTGCTGACAGAAAATCCTCATTGTAACTCTAGGAGCAGTGTTTTTAATTTTGAATAGTTTGAAAAATACAAACCACCAGTCACTCAGGTTATGTCTGTCTGCATCTCAGAGTTAGATGGCTCTTACCCCCCATATGGCTATGCTGATCTGCCACTGGACACCCTGCCGCTAGACCCCGACCTCCATGAGCCCTACATTCCTGACATGACTTATGATCCAAGACAGACCTACCCTGAGCCACTCTAACAGGTAATCATACCGATGATGTTTACTTTCTGTCCAGGTTAAAGTGTTATTGTGAATGCACACACAGTTGCTAGTGGTCAGACCAAATATATAGCCATATAAGAAGCTCACTGTAAATGAGAAGAAGGTTATGCCCAGTATGTGTTCACCCACTGGTTTCTGGATTTTGCATTTTGAGACCTCAGTGTTATCATGTTAGACTGCCATGTTGTTGTCTTTTTAACCAGAAATTAGCGGATAACTTCCATAACTAACATCCATAAATTGTACAACCCAAATGAACCCAAATGCAGACACAGGAAGGCAGGTGGAAGTTAACAAAAGGCTAGCCCTTTATTCAGCCGATGCAAAAAGCCATAGGCCAACAGGATTATAAGGACAAAACTAACTCAACTAACTCTTGGCAAGGAACCACACGGAAACTAAGACCAGGGAACTGAACAGTATGCACTGACCAAGGGGAGACAAAGATATATTGCAGTATTTAGAAAATCCCCTCTCACCCCTGCAGGGTACCCTTTATCCTTCAAGCTTGCATTGTCTGCCAGAGGCCTTGGAGCTTGAAGGTCCTGTGCAGTATCTTTGCTGTGCCAGGACTGCGCTCTTCTGGACAGAGATCTCAGATGTTGCTCCTGGGTTCTGCCGGAGCCACTCACCTCCACATCTTCTTGAGTACTTCTCTGAGCCCTTAGTTCTTCTCAGTGAGAGCAGTTTTTTCTTCTGAATGTTGGAACACTGAGCTACTGGTTGTTTTGCAATCAATCTGGATGCTGGGTAGCGAAGAATCCATAGGTCCCTCATCCTATTTATGTAACCCCTTCCGCTGGGGTTACTTGCATAGTAGCATTCCAACAATTCCAAAAGCGCCCTATTTTAATCTCTTGCCCACCTGTGCCTTCTTGTTCCAGTAGCCCACTTCTCATCAGTGTGTTTCAACAACCCCAAACACACCTCCAAAAAGACCAGTGCCTTGCTAAATAAAGTAACTTGAGTGGCCAAGCATGTCTACAGACTTAAACCCTATTGAGCAGCTGTGGGGCATCCTCAAATGGAAGGTGCAGGAGCACAAGGTCTCTAACATCCACCAGCTCCATGACGTCATCAAGGAGGAGTGGAAGAGGACTCCAGTGGCAGCCTGTGACGCTCTAGTGAACTCCATGGCCAACAGAGGCAGAGTTGGAAAATAATGGCTGACACACAAAATTGACACTCTGGGCACAAGTTAGGCGTGGACTCACTTTTGTTGCCAGCAGTTTAGACATTAATGACTGTATGCTGAGTTATTTTGAGGTCACAGCAAATTTACACTGTTATACAAGCTGTACACTGACTACTTTGCATTGTATTAAAGTGTCATATCTTCAGTGTTGTCCCATAAAAAGATATAATAAAATATTTACAGAAATGTGAGGTAGTGTATATACGTTAGGATATCATATATGGACAATCTAAATATCACATTATAGTTTGCATCAATATATCCAATATATCGTGTCACATTTAACCTCTGATCTCACTTTTACATTTCACATGTGCCATTTTTCAAATTGGCACACGGTAACTAAATGAATATATACAAAATACAATAGTATCACCTTAAAATTACATACTGCCCATAAAGTGAGCTGCACTGCTGGAGATTTGCACTCCTAGTACTTCTCATTACTGTACCTTTTACTGTATTATGATAATACAGATAATATATTTTTTGTAATAATAACACTCAGTTTATCATTCTTGAACATTTGCTCTTTTGTGTTGCAGAAAAAAACACGCTGACAGAAAAAGAGAGCACTAATAAATCACAGGAAGAAAGCCTGAGCGTTGGATGGAAGATTGGAGGTTTTCATCACAAAAGGAATCAACCTTTTCCAGCACGGGAAAAAATCCCATTTGGAAATCAAGAACTATTGAAATTGGTTGGTTATCTAAACAATGTTTATTGTTGTTGTAAATGAAATAAATCTAACTTTATTATAATGTTTTACTGTTGGGGCAACATGGAGGATATCTGATGTTTTCAGGCATTGTTACTTGGGTAACTTTTTGAAGCTCTTAGATAGGTCAAAGTGCTTTACAATGACAGTTGAGACATGTGAGACAACCTCAGCTGAGAATCCTTACCAAATGGTTTCATCTGCAAAGATCTAGAAACAAGTCAGAAAACTTTAATCGGTTGAACTTTATCACATGAGTGCTAAAATGTGATGCAATGTCTGACAGCTCATTGCTTTAGATTTCTCTCCCCATGTGTATTGCATAAGAAAAATATATGTTCCATTCGCCTCTTCAAAATAACAAAACAACATGCTGCTAGGGTAAGGGTTAGGTTCTATGCTTGTATAGTGACTATGCACTTATTTCGGACATCCAAATTAAAATCATATCACAGATGAAGTGTTGGTCAAAAATTCATATGCAGTGGAGATAAAGTCCGGTTATTGAAAGTATGCTAGTTTACGTCTTAAATCTAACTTAACCCTAACCATACCATACATGGTTCACTGGTGAAACTGCAGGTGGTTCAAATTTATACTTAACTCTGACCCAGAATACTGATTCAACAGCATTACTCATCATGAAAAATTTGAGGTCTTGTGAATACCAAACATTTAATAGAAAACATTTTCCTCCTGTTGGCGGTATTGCTGCCAAATGCTACCCGTGTATCCTAGCCCTAAGCTGCTGTCCAGTAGATGTCTCCTGCGTGTATTTGAACAGTGCACATGTCTAAGGGTGTCCATGTGTGGTTGTTGCATGGTAATATATTGTGTACTCATTGAAACAGTCCTCACCTTTACAAACAGTGATTTGAAAAACAAACAACACACACACACACATCTGGGTTTAACAAACAATTTTGACCACGCCAACAATTTGCAAAACTTGTGAAGGACAAAACCAACCATGGTCCCAGCTTTACTTTCAGTAAGAAGATACTCTTGTCAGGTATCTACAGGAAGTTAATTGCAAATTCCCTCCGCTTCAGTGTCAGACAACAAAGCTCACTTTTACAAATTACCTTTGTAGCAAGGGGCATGTCCAATATTTCAGTGTTTTCAATATGAAACTTGTCTAAGTGTATGTCTTTGGAAATGGCGACAGGTGGTGGTGGTGTTGCAGAGTGTGATCATACAGTTGTAGGTAGAATTTTACATTTCTTCATCATTTTTGGCTTGATTTCTTTGAACTGTTTTTTTTTTTCAAGTTTGGAATGAATTGTAAATTTTTCTTTCCAAGCTCCTTAGACAATAAATTGTAAAGTATAAATCTTTAATGACTTTAAAGAAGAAGAATTGGATGAGCAGGTTTGAATTTATTTTTTTATTTTCTCTAATCCACAACAGGGTTAAAGGTACACAAGCAGGGCAAAAATATACATACATTCACTTAAATCTTTTAATAATTTGGTAGTTTCTTGTTGCCCATATAAAACGATTTTTTTGACATTGAACTGACCAGTACTCAGAAAAATGGGAGCTCAGTAACTACCTTAGAAAGAGAATTGTAGATTTACATAAAACATGTACATGTAACTGGAAAGGTTTCTGACGTGTCATCACTTTGCCATGGTCTGGGAAATTACCCAAAGTTTCACCCTTGGATCACACAAAATTGTTCAGACGTTCAAAAATAACTCAGGAACCACCAAAGCTGAAGCCTGCCATGAACAGGGAACTATTGGCTTTACATTGCTATGGACAGAGAATGCTGACCAAGACCCCTGCTCCAAAATCAGCACCTTCAAGCTCAACTGAAATTTGAAGCAGCCTACATGGACAGACCGAATGCATCTGATCATAAAAGTTATGATCAGATGAGATGCAGATTGAGCTTTTTGGCTGCAATGATAAGTGGTAGAGTTCTGTTCAAAAATTTGCATACACTAATTATAGGAATGAAGGTCATGGTAATTTGAGGTTTTTAATTACATCTTTGAACTACCCTTTTTCTAAAGTGGAATGATTGTTCAGCATGAATCTTTAATGAATTCAAAAAGCAAGAAAAGTTTGACTTTATTTTTGATTCGTCTTTAATCCATCAACAGTTAGGTCCAGTTTGGACAGAGATGAATTTTACATGAAACAACTCAACAATGAAACACAACAGCAGGTGAAGTGCAGACTTTCAGCTTTAATTTAGTGGGTTGAACAAAAACATTGTGTAAAAATGTCAGGAACTAAAACATTTTTAACACAACCCCTTCATTTCAGGGGCTCAAAAGTAATTGGACAAACTAAATAACTGAAAATAAACTCTTCATTTCTGACACTTGGATGAAACCCCTGTTTTGGCAATGACAGCCTGAAGTCTATAGACTTTGATATGAATACTCCTACCTCCTGGAAAGTGTTGGTTGGCTGTTTTGAAGGAGTTTCTCGTCACTGTGGAAACCATTCTGCAATCATCCACCACTTTCTTTCTTTCTTTCTCAGGATGTGCCAAACTCTAGATTTTGCCACTCCTAATATTGCAGGACTTTCTCGGATAGTTTTTTTTTTCTGCTTTCACAGCTTAAGGACGGCATGTTTCACCTGCATAGAGAGCTACTTTGACCGCATGTTTTCTGTCCACAGCAAAATCTTCTCAATTCTCTCTTACATTTTGATTACATTTTTTGATCAAGAATTTAATTATTAGATTTACTATTAGCAAACCCATACAATTAAACTCTGTTTTAGCACTCCTTATCACTTTTAACATAAAAAGCTAGATGTAAAGTCCTTTAACCCTCTCTCAGATGTAATGAGACATAAGCCAGGGGACAATCTTTTTTCCCACTTTAACTGTTTTAATAAGTGATACTGGAGTTTGTACAATGTCTTTTAACTCTGCAAGACCAGGGCCTATAAACTTCTCATTAATTATGAGTTACTGGTAATTTTTCTTTGTCAGCAAAAAAGAAAAACTTTTTAAAAGCACTTACGGGTTTGACAGTACTCAGAACAATGTGAAAGTCCAAGAGCTCCATGAGGATCTAAGTAGAGAAACTTGAAGCCATTTCTAAACGACAGAATATTTCAAGATCATGAGTTAAAACAAGTGCTGTAAGCGTTAATCTCGATAAAATGACGTTAATGCCATAACCACATTAACGCGTCAAATCTCCGTTACTGAGCTACCGCGGATCACCCCATGCGTAGGGCTGCACGGCGCTAACGCATTAACAAGCTAACCGTGCTAATGCCTTGACGCCATGAAGCCCCACGCACGTCATTTTAACGAGATTAACGCTGAGAACATTAGTTAAAACACTAAAATTAACTAGTCAAATGTGTTACCACTTTGCCAGCATATCGAAGATGTCTGAAATTGTCACACTCAGATAACAGACATATTTAGAGTCATCAAGTTTCTCTTTGCTACATAATTCCATATCTTTGCTTCATATATTTGATGTCTTCAGTTTGTATCTACAATGTAGAAAGTAGTAAAAATAAAGAAAAACTTTGAATGAGAAGGTGTGTCCAAACGCTTGACTGGTAGTGTGTTTTTTTTATCCTGTTTGCATCAGAGATAATACAAAATTTGTATTATCCCTTGTGCACCCAATACTGTTTTTTTAAGTCATTAAAGAAATATGGTGTACAATCATTCCACCCTGGAAAAGAAACAGTTCCAAGAAAACAGTTAAAGCCTGAAATTAGCCTGACATTCATGTTCATATCGGTGTATATAAACGCGGGACCACAACTGCATGTCTGGAGGAGTGGTAATGGTTTCAAACCCAAGAACACTGTACAAATCTTTAGCATGGTGGTGGTAGCATCATGCTCCGGGGTCATTTTGCTGCCAGTGGTAGTGGTAAATGGAAGACTGTTAGTGGATGGAATAATGGAGGAGGATTAATTCCAAAGTTCCAAACACATATCAGAAGTTGTTTTGAAATGGATGAACCAGGTTAAAGTAAGCTTCTGGAATACCCTTGCCACAGACTGGCACCCTGTTGAGTGTCTGTCCTATGAAGGCTGGGTTATTCCCCCGCCTACCACCCAACCTTGAATTGGATAAGTGGAAGAGTGTAGGATGGATGGATGGATGAAGGAGCCTTCCCACAGCCCCCACCTTAACTATATTGAAAATTTGTGGATTATGTTTAAAAGCCAGGTCCGTACCTGGAAACCAACCAATTTACATGAACTCTACTAATTTGGCCAAGAATATTGGTCAATTATTCAGCCAGAATTATGCCAGAAGCTTGTTGATGACTAGCATCTTGTCAACTTCCTAAGGGATATTTCACCAAATATTAGTGGGGTACATGTATATATTTGAGCATATGTGTATACTTTTTATCCTGTGTGGATTAAAGAAAATCCAAAATAAATTCAAACTTGTGTACCCAATTCTTGTTTTGTGAAGTCATTAAGATATATACAACATGTTTTAAGCACACTCAGTAATAAAATGATTAGGCTGAATTAAAATTGTTATTTTTACAGCTCTGTGTGCTGAACCCCAAAATTAATGCATTAATACACTCAACAAAAATATAAACGCAACACCTTTGTTACTGCTCCCATTCCCCATGGGATGGACGTAGAGACCTAAAATTCATTCCAGATACACAATATAACCATCCCTCCCAAACAGCGGTCACAAATCAGTCCAAATGTGTGGTAGTGGGCACATCTGCTATATTGAGATAATCCATCCCACCTCACAGGTGTGCCACATCAGGATGCTGATCTGACATCATGAGTAGTGCACAGGTGTACCTCAGACTGCCCACAACAAAAGGCCACCCTGGAATGTGCAGTTTTGTCTCACAGCAAAATGCCACAGATGCCACAAGCAATGAGGGAGCGTGCAATTGGCATGCTGACAGCAGGAATGTCAACCAGATCTGTCGCCCGTGCATTGAATGTTCATTTCTCAACCATAAGCCGTCTCCACAGGCGTTTCAGAGAATATGGCAGCACATCCAACCGGCCTCACAACCGCAGACCTCGTGTAACCACACCAGCCCAGGACCTCCACATCCAGCAGGTTCACCTCCAAGATCGTCTGAGACCAGCCACCCAGACAGCTGCTGGAACAATTGGTTTGCACAACCAAACAATTTATGCACAAACTGTCAGAAACCGTCTCAGGGACGCTCAACTGCATGCCCGTCGTCCTCATCGGGGTCTTGACCTGACTCCAGCTCGTCGCCGTAACAGACTTCTGTGGGCAAATGCTCACATTCGATGGCGTCTGGCACGTTGGAGAGGTGTGCGCTTCACGGATGAATCATGGTTCACATTGTTCAGGGCAGATGGCAGCTGAGAATGTCCCAGTTCTTGCATGGCCAGCATGCTCACCGGACATGTCACCCATTGAGCATGTTCGGGATGTGCTTGACCGGCGTATACGACAGCGTGTACCAGTTCCCACGAATACCCAACAACCTCGCACAGCCATTGAAGTGGAGTGGACCAACATTCCACAGGCCACAATTGACAATCTGATAGACTCCATGCGACGATGTGTTGCACTGCATGAGGCAAATGGTGGTCACACCAGATACTGACCGGTTCTGGGTCCCCAGACCCCCAATAGCGCAAAAAACTGCACATTCCAGGGTGGCCTTTTGTTGTGGGCAGTCTGAGGTACACCTGTGCACTACTCATGATGTCAGATCAGCATCCTGATGTGGCACACCTGTGAGGTGGGATGGATTATCTCAATATAGCAGATGTGCCCACTACCACACATTTGGACTGCTTTGTGACCACTGTTTGGGAGGGATGGTTATATTGTGTATCTGGAATGAATTTTAGGTCTCTACGTCCATCCCATGGGGAATGGGAGCAGTAACAAAGGTGTTGCGTTTATATTTTTGTTGAGTGTATGTTATCTTATTTGAAACAGTGATTTACTCTATAAACTTTTTAACAATATCACCTGATTTAAGACAGTCTTTGATTTGAGTAAGCAAAACTCACAGGGATCATTTTGTGCGGCTGGAGGGTGTGACAAGAATGACGACCCCCCACACACACGCACTTTGCTATGGGTTGTATTGCTTATAGGTTTTTACAAACTCTCTGTCTGAGCAGCTTTCCAGCTGCCACACCACACTCCCTTTGGTCCCGGCAACATCCTTTACAGGGGAGACGGGATTGGATGATGGAGGTCACCACACCCTGAAACATCTGCTCCAACACAAACCACACCCTGCCACTGAGGGATATGATCATGACTTTTCTTTCGCAAAACTTGAAATATCCCTTTTTATATGTGCGTGTGTGCAACAGAACCAGAAGGTTCACCTTATCAGAGAAATTATTCTTTACTTACTCTCAAACCGTTAAAACACCCCAGGGGTGCAAATGACAAAAACGCTAAAACTATCATTATTGAACCTTGGTGAATTTATCAGACTATAATGTGTTTTAATGACAGATCTGTAAGAAGGTTGTAAACGTATAACATCAGGGTTTTTCCATCTTTCCTTCCTGGCTTTACATAATCTAAAAACTGGTTGTGTTTTTACACTAAATGCAGGATTTAAAACCTAGGTTAAGCCAAAGAGCACAGAATGTAAGGAATATAAGAGCTCAGAAGCCATAGGCCTCATAAATCACAGTAAAACAAGCCCAGAAAAACCATTCAATTCTAATAGCAATAGAAAGTGGAAGTCCAAGATCCAGGACCATGATACAACCACCTTCGTGTGACCACTTACCCTGACTGATTAGAGTAAGGAGTAAGGAAAAGAATAAGGAACGAGGTGTGTCTGTTTAGGTTCTCAGTCATCCAGGTCATGGTAGTCTTAAGAGCTTGAAAAGAAGGTAAATTGACTTCTTTAAATGTTATTAAAGGCTTGTCATCTAGGAGGCTTCTTATTATGTGTTAATTTCATTTGTTCTGGTCTGCATTTATTCCACTTGCATGGAGGATCATCAGGTTTTATGAAACATCTAGAATTCCAAGAAAGAACAAAACTGAAAAAAGGCATGATATTGTTTGTTTTCCTTTTTCATGTGTGCATTAATGTCCTGATTAAAAGAAAACTTTACCTGAAAGGCCAGTTATTTATAATCTTTACAGATTCTTTGAAGTGCTTTGCATTTAGTTTGGGTAAGTCTATGATGCCCTGAAATGCACTCTTTCTTTTTGTTTTCTATGATATCTTTTCATTTTAATGTGGTGTGGAACATTGTCAGCATGTTGACCAAGAGTGACATGTTTAGCCACATTCTCCTTGCTGGCTGCCTGAGTGGTGTCCAAAAAACGATGTTGACCTCTGTCAGGTAGGACAAATCAACAGGTGGATGCCATCTCTGACCTTCACTGACTTCTGTCTGGTGCTTTTTGTTACCTAGCTGAACTGAACACACTTTTACATTTATATGGGCTGATGACCCTGCGTCAGCAGAGAGATACTTGACAGGTTTCACTTCAGTCACCTCTTCCAATGTACCTAAGACTGTTCTTTTGGAGAGAAAAATGTCATGTTTGGTAGGATTCTGAATGGGAATCTTAACAATTTTTGTCAACCCACTGGGGACATCTACCAAAGCTGGGAACAACTCCAAACCCTCAGGGCAGCTGCTCTCTAGATCTGGTTGGAAGAGTCGTGGGCCACCTCTTGGCCATTCTCTGACTCTACACTTTACTTCACAAATCTGTCCTGCAGGAATCATTACACCTTTTTTTCCTGTTCTCACACTGCACTCAGGATCTATTTCATCAGGGGTTGGCATCTGAAGTGCTGAAACTAGAGCATCTACTGCACTGCTGCTGACACTTAACGCTTCTTTGAGGAGCGCAGAAAGGTCAGCCCCACCTTTCTGTTCTTTATTGGTTTTTAGGATTTCAGCTATTACATTGCTGCCTAAAATAGGACAGTTAAGGTTGTGCTGACTGATAAGCACTGGCACTTGTATGGCGACATGCCCATAGTTCACACTCTGAATTTGAAGTTCCGTGTCTGCCCAACCATCAAATGGAACGTCTGTACCATTAGCTGCCGCTATTTCCAGGGGCTGGTCTGAAAGGAGGGACTCAAGTGGCTTGATCTTAATGTGGGGGATGTTTTTCTCTATCCACGCTCTTGATACCATAGTCACTTGGGCCCCTGAATCAAGCAGCATCTTAAGTGGTACTCCATTGATGGCACATGAGACCATACATCTGTTCCCAATAAGTTGCGCAGTGGGTTTCGCTGGTGGTGCAGGACTGGGTGCATTTGATCTCACCACACTTGAAGTCTTAGCAAAATTGGTGTGTGCTGGGGACTCCTCGGCTTGTTCGGTCACTGGCAGCCCCTCTCCAGTGACCTCACCCCGTTTCCCGACACCTTACGCCGCAGGCAGCCAATAGCCCGGTCTCCTGGCTGGCTACGCGCAAAGCAGTGGGGGCAGCTCACTTTGCCTTGCTGTACACAATCACCACATCTGCCCCGGTTCTCAGCTGGAGGTGTTGGAGGGTGGTTCAGGGGTGAGCAGGAGTCTCCAGATGTCACACTATCAGTCTGGCTCACCACTTTAGTTAGCTGTCTGGTCAGTGAAGACACTTGGGCAGTCAGTTCTCTAATAGCTGCACGGTTAGCCTGTAGCTCAGTGTCAACCTTCGCTTGCTCAGTCAAGTCTTGCTCAGTGTTAGCAAGCTGAGCGGCTAACACTGACTGAGCTTACAGTCACAGGTCTGATTTTAGATGCTGTACCCAGTCGCCTTAGTCTCTCAGCTTCCTCACTGGTGGACTTTGTAATCTGTTCAAGCAAAAAATCGTCACTAACCTGCAAGTCATTAAGAAAAGGTTTGAGGTCTTGTCTCACACAGTTGTTTTTTTCATTGAACCCTTGATAAAGTGTGTGAAGAAATGTGCCTTGCACAAGCTTTTTGTCATAGCTAAAGTCTGCACCAGGCTGTCGTGACTCAAATAGTACACGCTGTTTTAACCCTATAATTCTGTACAAAAACTGCTGTGCACTCTCTTTGTCTTGCTGCTTAGCATTACTTAGCTCTTGAAAGAGTTCAGCGCTATTCTTGTCTCGAATATGAGAGCGGAGAAGTTTCTTCAAACCATCAACTGTCAAATCATCTTTGTTGGTTAACATTTCCTTGAGAGTACCAGGCTTCATTATCTTTAGCACGGTTCTGATTATTTCACACTCAGTAAACCCTTCTTGTAACCCCTCATCAATTTGTTTGCACAGACTACTGTAGGACATATCCGAGCCAAGATCTGAAATTTGTCCACCATGCAACTTGAATTCTCTGCATGGAAACAAAGCTGCCACATCACTGAGACTCAAAACTTGGTCATATCCTCTGGACGGACGACTCGTCCTGCCAGGGGAAACCCCAGCGCTATTACTTTTGAACATGGCGTCCCCTGAACGCAACACAACATGGCGGCAGACGACTGCAAACGTTGTTTCACCAACAAAAAGCTTTCCCCTTAATACATGTACTCAGTACTGCTTGGCTAACACTAAAACAAACACTACAACACATTTTCAGAAGTCGCAGGTTGCCACTGTCATAGCATATACTTATAGTGCTACGTAGCATTATAGCATTATGCCGATGATACACTAATACTCATTACAACAAAATACCACAAAACAACATCATCACTCTCATCTCAAAATATAGCCGAACAGTTGTTACTCAACTTCCATGACATTTAGAACCAGTTCGGTAACATAAAAGTTTGTTTGTCAGTACCTGTGGATTAATAGAGAGGACACCGAAGTTAGCGTCTTGCTCAGGACGGAACTCATTTATTTCTGAGCTGCGCATGCGCAGAGCCTATAGCTAGTCTCTCTGGTAGTTCCACAGCAATGCAAGAGCACCATCTATTGGCATAATGAAATATAACCATGGTCTGGCAACACATAACAATGTCAAAATAAGTCACAATAATAAACAAAAAATAAGGGGGTAATTGGTTTTCTTACGAAAATAAACATGTAGCTTTTTCAACCTGCTACATACAGCTTCAGGTGAATAGACTATAGTGGGGTTTTTTGTGTGGTTTTCTTTTGGTCCACCGCTGCTGGTAAGTCGTTAATATTTGAGCAGACAAGACAGCAGTATCCAGGTTTAGGAGGAAGAGTAATAGGATTTTAGCACCTTGCTGATTTAATTTTCCCTGTTTTTTGGTCTAAATTTATTATGGAGGAAGAATTGCAGCAACTTAGAGACTTGGTAGCAGGCCCCATTCACTCCCAGCTTTACTCTGCGCACCCCTACCACCTCTAGTTAATAATGTTAAAGATAACATAATTGTTACTCAATCGCTACGCATTGTAAATCAGTTTAAAAAACATCTGGGTATTCAGAGTATTTCTATTCACTCTCCAATAATACGTAACCATCTGTTTCAACCATCCTTAGTGGACAATGGCTTCAAAATTTGGTAGACAGGGGCATTCACAGTATTGAGGATTTGTATATTAATGATATGTTTGCTAGCTTTGAACATCTATCTTGAAAATTTGGTCTGACTAATAACCATTTCTTGCGATACTTGCCAATCAGAGATTTTATACGTAAAAAGGTTGCTAATTTTCCTACTCTCCCCCCTCCTTCCTGTTTGGATTCTATACTAAGGGTCAATGAGATGAAAAAAGGCAGAATATCATTTATTTACTCACATATTATGGATAGTTGTAACCTGTCTATTTCATACATTCGAAAACAGTGGGAGAATGATTTGGGTGCCCAGCTGTCTGACGAAGAGTGGGGTATGGCTCTTACCAGGGTCCATTCGTCTTCTGTGTGTTCAAGACACTCCCTGATACAATAGTGTTACACAGGTTACATTTTTCAAAAGCTAAATTAGCAAAAATATTTCTGAACATAGACCCATCGTGTGATAGATGCAAACAGACTCCTGCTACTTCCCTTCATATGTTTTGGTCCTGTCTGAAAATTATTCCTTTCTGGTCATCATTTTTTGAAGTCATCTCTAAAGCCTATGCCTATAACATCTCGCCTTGCCCCTTTTTTTGGTTGTTTCTCTGGTATCGTGACTTCTTCTGTTCCCCCTGCCCATTTACAGAGCAGTCATTGCCTTTTTGTCATTATTAGCGAGACGCCTGATTTTATTTAAATGGAAGTCTACTACTGCTCCATCACACCACCACTGGATAAGGGATGTTATGCAAAATGTCAAACTGGAAAAAATCAGATGTACTCTCAACGGATCCATCAGCAAATTCCACACAACATGGGACCCTCTGTTAACATACGTCAACAATCTACCTGGTCGGGAACTGGGATCTTGAATGTTTTTGTTTGCCCTGGAACAGTCCTGTAAAAACAATTGAGAGGTGCACCGCCCCCTTTTTCTTTCTCCCCTGTTGTTGTTGTGGTTTTTTTGTTTTATTTTGTTTTTTGTTGTTTGTTTGTTTCCCTTTCCCTATCTTGGTATTATCTGTCTTTGTTATCTGTGGGGATTGTTGTTTTGTGGTTATCTGTAAAATAATAAGAATGCTATGTATGATAATTGAAAAACTACAAATAAAGTGTTAAAAAAAAACTTACTACCGGTTAAGTTTAACCTGCAGGCAAGGGTTTACTGGTAGTTTCCCTGATTCCTGTCTATACCAGAACCATTTGTGGTATCTAGGCAGTAACGAACTTAACACCCCGCCTAGGGGGTCCAATCTGAGGTAAGTGGGTTTAGACTCAGTATAACGGGTGGGGTGCTACATTTGCATCATAGATTGTTTAGAAATATTTCTAGAGAAACCGAGTAGATTGCTACAATTTGACCTCAAGGTTCTATTTGTTTCATCTCCTCTGGATGGGGAGGTCGCACAAGTGGCAAGTTTATTACAGAACAAAGAAATTTTTTATCTCATTTGCTCCCAGGTGATGTAGTTTTAGCAGACAGGGGTTTCCTGGTCAAAGATTCCATTCGGAGATGCCAAGCAGAATTAAAGATTCCAGCATTTACTTGTGGAAAGAAACAGTTAGATCCTGTTGATTTGGAGAATCAACTAGGATACCCACCCCAGCCCGCCGCCTCCCACCAAGGGCAACTCCAGACTTAAACAGAGTCCAGCCCCTCTCCAGGAGACTGGTTCCAGAGCCCAAACCGTGCGTTCAGGTGAGCTCGACTATATATATATATATATATAGCCGGTACCTCTAAGCCTCATACAATAACTCAGGTTCCTTACCCACCAAAGAGGTGACATTCCATGTCCCAATTGCTCGTTTAGATAGCAGGGGATCACCTCTGCTCCTGGCCGTCACCTGGTATACCTTGCACCCAAACCCCACAGCGCCTCTAGTGGGTGGTGGGCCTGCAGGAGGATGGTTCCGTGTCCCTTTTTCTGGCTGTGCCCAGCCGGGCCCATGGACTAAAGTCCAGCCATCAGATCCCCGCCCTCAGACACCCTCCTATCCCGGGCAGTGGAAACTGTTCACTTGAGCTTGAACTCATACGGGTCATAAGAATCCAGTTAAGGAAGTTAAATGGAAAACAGTGGACCTGGTTTTGGAATTGGGAAAATGGACCAGTATTGCATATACATATATGACACAGGATGGTAAGCCAAACAAAGACCAAGAATCTCAGCTGTGCACAAAAAAAACAAGCTATGGATCTGATCTGAGGCACCCATTCAGGTCGCATTGGCCAGGGGGCCAGTCAGCTGAGCAAAGTTTAGCGTGAACCTGTACCGAGCCAGCCCCAAGAATTCACTCACCTCTGTTTTTGTTATTAAAACCCCTGGGGGGTCTTAGAAAAATGCATACACTATCGGACCTAGAGCCACAAATCGACCACGCCCAAAAAAGTGCTATAAAAAAATTATATATTAATATTTTATTCCACTTTAAATTAGCCAATCTTTTAGACCTACTTCTCCTTGAAATATTCATGTCAAGTTTTAATTACATTTCGCGGATTTTAACCCTTTATATCCCGGTTTCGTCACATGAGCGCACTGCTTTTTTTGCCCCAAAAACATAAAACATAAAACATAAAATATTTTCCAAAAAAAACATTTGAAGTAATATTTTATTGTTATTATAATTAGGCCTTTAGATGGACAAAAGATTGGCACCAACATTAATTTCGATCCGTTTTTAATTTTTTTTGCAGAAGCCGAAAATGTCCCCAGGCGGCGCTGCTGCTCCTGCTCCCCCGGGGAGGAGTGCCTCTGCCGCGGGTGTGTTTCGCGCAGCGCCGGAGCATATGGTTCGGTTCCCGTGTCTGCAGCACACACTTCCGCTACCACGTGAAAACAAATACGTCATTTCCTGTTGATTAAAAAAAATAAATGCACCCTCAAACGGTCCTAGGGACCAAAAATGGTCCCGCCCGATCAGCGGGCGAAGCCGCTGCTGCACGCCGGAAATGAGGCTTCATTTCCCGCAGCTCTGTCAAAGCAGCCCGCTGTTGCTCTTGCTGTTTTCCAGCCCCGGGTCAAATGTGGAGCAAGGGCGCCACCCGGTGGACAAATAAAAAAATTACAATTCTAAGGCCCTGAGTCCAGAATGAAAGTGAAACTTAAGCCATCGCCACTACGTTAATGGTAATAATTGTACAGTGAAAAATAGCGTTTATAATGGGTTTCAATGGGGCACAAATCGACCA
Organism: Maylandia zebra; assembly: GCF_041146795.1. NCBI lineage: Eukaryota > Metazoa > Chordata > Actinopteri > Cichliformes > Cichlidae > Maylandia > Maylandia zebra. The sequence continues at coordinate 1,141,915 of NC_135170.1, forward strand.
CTAGGACCGATAGTGTAAGTTTGTCTGTAGCTTAGCCACTGAAGCTAATTGAAGGAAGTCAGACTTGAATTTTGAAATAAAATCATATCAAACTTTTTTTTGGAGAATTTGGCTATAGTCCATTCAACACTGTGCAAATGGCATGTAATCAAAATTTGAAAATAGCCACAAATCGACCCAAGACCCCCCAGGGGTTTTAATAATAAGACTTTCATTTTCACTGTGGCCTTGTCACAGAGGTATATGACTTTACACAATTATAATTTGTCAGTCTATTTTCACTGTTCAGTGAACTGCAGATATAAAGATATATGATAAACTGATCTTGACAAATCTTTGCTATTTGAATGTGATATTTCAGCCCTTAGTTTGCACAGCTCTTCTGCTACTAGCTAGTGTGGGGTTTTAATTCCCTCTGCATTAAGTATGAATCTTAACAGAAGGTTCATTCTGGTAGCAGTATTGTGCTGTCTCACAAACATTTATTTCTGTCTCAGAAAGTAGCTAACGTGCATCCACAACACCAACGAGACGCATAGTTCAAAAATAGGCTAGAGAGAGTGGTATGAAGAAAATGGTGTTTGGCTTGTTGTTATTAAAAACCACTTTTGTGTTCATTTGCACATTTTAGCTGTTTTTATAATGACTCAGAGTACTTAGACCAAAGAATAAAAGTATAAAATCAACAGATGCTGCCTTCACTGTTTGTCTGTCAGGACGGTGGATAAGAGGTCACAATCATGGACTGTATGAAAGAAAAATATGCACTGCTTGTTAGGATGCCTGGGTCGTCGACCCAGGGTTTTTGAGTTTATGATATTATTTATACTGTCTAGTTTTTGGTTTCTTTGAGTTCTGTCTTATGGTTTATGTCTCTGTCTTCTTTAGTTGCTCTGTCTCCCCTATCACCTGCATCCCCTTGTCTAGTTCGCGTCTATGTGTATCTTAAGTTCCTATATCCCCGTGTTCAGTCAGTGTTTGTGTCTGCCCTGTTCCCACGTCTCTGTTCCCTCTGTAGTGCCTGCATGTGAGTCTGTGTTATGCGTTTCCTGTTTTACTTTGAAGGTCTGTGTCTTATCTCAGTGTGTTCAGTTTACGCTTCTTTGGTCTCGTCAGCTCTGATTTGTCCCAGCTGTGTTTCCCTCCTGTTACTCATTCCCTGATTGCTCCCTCTGTGTATTTAAGCCCAGTGTTTCTCTGTGTCTGTGTCGCGATCTACTGTTTATTTTGCTGTGTGTTTTGCCTGTCCACTGGTGTTAGTTTATTTTTGACATTTTCCAGTTATGTCATGTTTGCGTTCAGCATTAAAGCTGTTTTTGTTTAAGTTCTGTCTCCGGAGTCTGCACCTTGGGTCCTATTCCTGTCTGCACACAGCCACACCTAACACTGCTAATGTTAGAGTATGGGCAGTCTGGATGTTACATTGGCTGACTATACCATCTTGTGGTATAAAGAGGCATTACAATTACAAGAGGAACTTACAGTGAGGTAAAGTGATACAGCGGTTGGACTGATTAAATAAAGTCACCATATCTGTCTCTATACTAGTCTAAATAAGCTGGAACAAACATGGACTAAAAGACAGGCAAACCTTTTGGAAACTGAAATCATGATGCAGTCTTAGAATTTCTTTTCCTTTTTGACATCCTAGCTTTGTGTCTCTGTTTTGCAGGAAGCACCACGTTTGCTTATTTTTAATTTGACACAACATTGTTGGAAGATTAGTAAATTACTGCATCTTCTCACGCATTTAGCTGATTAAACTTGTCATATCGTTCAGAAAACTCATGCATGGTTCACCACCAGTCTTGATGCATGTGTCCAAACTGCTAAACCACCAGCCACCAGAAAAATCATGTCTTGATCAGTCTAGTCCTTGTTCAGGTTTTGGGGTTTTAGCTCTTCTTCCTGTGTGGCTGGTTGTGGGGTCACCACAACAAATGCTTTACTTCTGTCTCCAACATCCTGCCTCACACCAACCAGCTGCATGTCCTACATCCATGAATCTTCCTGGAAGATGGCAGCTACTTCTTTAACATCCTTTGTCTTTGTTTGCCACTATCCCTCCTCTACACATGTCCTAATCATCTCAGCCTTACCTCTCTAACATTTATCTCTAAACCTCAAACCTGAGCTGTCCCTCTGATGTACTTTTTAGTCCTGCTCACTCCGAATGAAAAACGCAGCCTCTTGTCAGTGTCAGTGTCAACCATACATCACAGCAAGTTTCACAACCATCTTGTAAACTTTCTCTTTTACTCTTGTTGCTATCGTATCACAAATCGCCCCTAACATTCATCCACCCTGCCTGCACTCTCTTCTTCATCTATTTTTGTGCACTGTCTGCTGCTTTGGACCTTTGAAATTCGAAGTCGCATGCCTTCACTATCTCTACCTCTTGCATGTTGACTTTTAAACCTGTCACCTTCACATTCACACACATATCCTGACTTGCTCATACTAAATTTCATTGCTCTACTCTCCAGAGCATACCTCCACCTTTCCAGGCTCTCTTCCAACTGCTCCACGCTCTCACTAGATCACAAATCACAATGTGGCCTGCAGTCATCGTAGTCCACAGAGACTCCTGCACGACTTCATGGATGAATCCATCATTACTGCAAATATGAGCCATTCCTGATGTAATCCCACTCCCACCTTGGACCCATCTGTCACTCCTACCACATACCTCACCACTTTGTCGTCCTCATACAGGTCCTGCACCACAGATACAAACACAGTAAACTTCCTTCTGACCTTTTCTATGCTTCTCTATCAACGTTCTCAAGGCAAATATCACAACAGTAATACTCTCAGCACAAAGTCAAACCGCTGCTTGCTGATTGTCACTTTTATTCTTACCCTAGCTTCAACAACTCTCTTCCATATCTTCATGTTATGAATCTTCATGTTAATCCATCTGTGCTACTACAGCTCTGCACATCACGCTTGTTCTTGGAAATTGGTACCAGTACACTACTGCATTCCTCAGGCATCCTCTCTCTCGCCAAGATTCTCTGCATTCTCGCCTACGCATCTTCATACTTTCACAGCTCATCTACGTCACCTTTCCATTCTTGTTTTTGCAACTGCATAACTTTATTTCCTGACATCAAAGTCAAATACCTCAAGTCTGGGAATGTTAACTGTAATGTCTGAACAAGCACAACGTAGTAACTTACTGAACAGAGACATTCACTGAAATTCATCATGTTCCTCTGTATGATTCACCTCATTGACTCAATATCAACTCAATTTATTTGAATCTTTATATGTGGATCTGATCTGATATTTCCAAATAGCATAATTTTTATTCAAATATAATCATAATTTGTTTATATTAAGCCAAATCTTCAATTTAATTATTTCTGTAACCATCTCTAGGGCTGCAGTGATGGATTATTTTAGTAATCGAGTATTCTGTTGATTATTCCATCAATTAATACAGTAATTGGATAAGAAATGCTTTAATACTTTAATGAACGCCTCATTTGTTTGCATTTTAGAAATTGCAAGCTGTTTAAAGTAAAAGATGGAAAACTATTACACAAGTTCATTACCAGTTAAAAGCAAGTCTCTAACTAACTGTGTGTGCGCAAAATCAAGGAACGGCTATAAATAAATGTTACTGACACTGACATACTGCCGCCCTTAAATTATGGCTCAGTGCAGAGACAGTATAATCAGCTTAGAAAGGTCTGTCCTGGCAGGGACCACAAATTCTCTCTACCCCTCCCTTGTATGTATGTATGTATGTATGTATGTATGTATATATATATATATATATATATAACACCCAGCACGCCCCTGCGGGCGGTTTATCCTTCAAGCTCGGGTCCTCTACCAGAGGCCTGGGAGCTTGAGGGTCCCGCGCAGTATCTTAGCTGTTCCCAGGACTGCGCTCTTCTGGACAGAGATCTCCGATGTTGTTCCCGGGATCTGCTGGAGCCACTCGCCTAGCTTGGGAGTCACCGCACCTAGTGCTCCGATTACCACGGGGACCACCGTTACCTTCACCCTCCACATCCTCTCGAGCTCTTCTCTGAGCCCTTGGTATTTCTCCAGCTTCTCGTGTTCCTTCTTCCTGATATTGCTGTCATTCGGAACCGCTACATCGATCACTACGGCCGTCTTCTTCTGTTTGTCTACCACCACTATGTCCGGTTGGTTAGCCACCACCATTTTGTCCGTCTGTATCTGGAAGTCCCACAGGATCTTAGCTCGGTCATTCTCCACCACCCTTGGGGGCGCCTCCCATTTTGACCTCGGGACTTCCAGGTTATACTCGGCACAGATGTTCCTGTACACTATGCCGGCCACTTGGTTATGGCGTTCCATGTATGCCTTGCCTGCTAGCATCTTGCGCCCTGCTGTTATGTGTTGGATTGTCTCTGGGGCATCTTTACACAGCCTGCACCTGGGGTCTTGCCTGGTGTGATAGACCCCAGCATCTATGGATCAGAGCTTGTTCCTGTACACTATGCCGGCCACTTGGTTATGGCGTTCCATGTATGCCTTGCCTGCTAGCATCTTGCACCCTGCTGTTATGTGCTGGATTGTCTCTGGGGCATCTTTACACAGCCTGCACCTGGGGTCTTGCCTGGTGTGATAGACCCCAGCCTCTATGGATCTTGTACTCATAGCTTGTTCTTGTGCTGCCATGATTAGTGCCTCTGTGCTGTCTTTCAGTCCAGCTTTGTCCAGCCACTGGTAGGATTTCTGGATATCAGCCACCTCCTCTATCTGCCGGTGGTACATACCGTGCAGGGGCCTGTCCTTTCATGATGGTTCCTCGTCTCCCTCCTCTTTCTTGGGTTTCTGCTGCCTGAGGTATTCACTGAGCACTCGGTCAGTTGGGGCCATCTTCCCAATGTATTCTTGGATGTTCGTTGTCTCATCCTGGACTGTGGTGCTGACACTCACCAGTCCCCGGCCCCCTTCCTTCCGCTTAGCGTACAGCCTCAGGGTGCTGGACTTGGGGTGAAACCCTCCATGCATGGTAAGGAGCTTTCTTGTCTTTATGTCAGTGGCTTCTATCTCCTCCTTTGGCCAGCCTATTACCCCAGCAGGGTACCTGATCACGGGCAGGGCGTACGTGTTGATGGCCCGGATCTTGTTCTTACCATTCAGCTGACTCCTCAGGACTTGCCTGACCCTCTGCAGGTACTTGGTGGTTGCAGCCTTTCTAGCGGCCTCTTCATGGTTCCCATTTGCCTGCGGGATCCCCAGGTACTTGTAACTGTCCTCTATGTCTGCAATGTTGCCTTCTGGTAGTTCAATCCCCTCAGTTCTGACTACCTTCCCTCTCTTTGATACCATCCGACTACACTTCTCCAGTCCGAACGACATTCCAATGTCATTGCTGTATAGCCTGGTAGTGTGGATCAGTGAATCAATGTCTCGTTCACTCTTGGCATACAGCTTGATGTCATCCATGTACAGGAGGTGGCTGACAACTGCTCCGTTCCGTAGTCGGTATCCGTAGCCAGTCTTGTTAATGATCTCACTGAGGGGGTTCAGGCCTATGCAGAACAGCAGTGGGGACAGAGCATCTCCTTGGTAGATCCCGCACTTGATGGTGACTTGTGCTATGGGCTTGGAGTTGGCCTCTAGTGTTGTACGCCACATCCCCATTGAGTTCCTGATGAAGGCTCTTAGGGTCCCATTGATCTTGTACAATTCTAGGCATTCCAGTATCCAGCTGTGGGGCATTGAGTCATAGGCCTTCTTGTAATCAATCCAGGCAGTGCACAGGTTGGTCAGTCTGGTCTTGCAGTCTCGGCTGATTGTTCTGTCTACCAGTAGCTGGTGTTTTGCGCCTCTGGTATTCTTGCCAATTCCTTTCTGTGTCCCGCTCATGTATTGACCCATGTGCCTGTTCATCTTAGCCGATATGATGCCTGACAGGAGCTTCCATGTAGTACTGAGGCAGGTTATTGGTCGGTAGTTGGAGGGGACCGGTCCCTTCTTGGGGTCCTTGGGGATCAGGACCGTCCGACCTTCGGTTAGCCATTCCGGGTGTCTCTCGTTAACTAGCAGCTGGTTCATTTGTGCTGCCAGATGCTCGTGGAGTGCAGTCAGCTTCTTTAGCCAGTAAGAAGATGGCTGAGTATCAAAATAATCCAGCACTCCTGCAAAGTCCCATATTTGAGCACACATTAAAAAAAAACATCAAATTACAAAAACCTTATTGTGCAAATATCACACATGTTACCCCAAAACTTTTTTAAAGAATATATATATGTGTTATGAAACATATTTGATATATGAAGCCACCATTTCATTATAAATATCCAGATTCTGGGCCTTCATGCAAAGATGGTGTGCAACTCACCCTCTCAGAATAAAATGCTGCAGCCTGAAGCCCTCGAACCAAAATGAACAGACAGCTGCTTTTTACTCTATTAAAACTAATGAGTGTGTCAGTGGTAGAAGATATGGCTCGGGTAAATAAGCATTTCCAGCGTACCAGTGCTGTACTATGGGTTTCATAGGTTTGGAAAAGGACGTTGTGTGGCTTAACATATGTACTGGTATTTATAGAGCACATTTCTAGTCCAACTGGCCACTGAAAGCACTTTAGACTTTAAGCCACACTTACCCATACGGGGCTTTATTCCATTCAGCACTTTATCTTACTTACACACATGGCCAGTCTAGGTTAATCACTAATGCTTATCTTTGGACTGTGTAAGGAGCCGGAGCAGAGAAAACCCATGCAGGCGGAGGAAGAACATACAAACTCCAGACAGAGAAGCTACCTGCGGTGTCTAACATCAACATGGTAACAGCACTTCCTGTTTCCTGGATAAAATGTGCACATGTTTGAGAGTGTGAACCACAGCCCACAGCAAACATGCTTACTGTACAGCTGGGTTTAGTTGGGGGTTAGTGGGTGTAAGATCATGTAACACAGCTTATAGTCAAAGAGAACTTTGTGGCATATTTTGGAGCATTGTTCTCCTGAAAAACTAATCTTTTGATACTTTTTAAAGTCAGTCAAAACTCCATTGTTTAACAAGGCTGACGTCGCAGGAATGTGGTTCACTTACTACCAACACTGTGCATCAAGGTAAACACAGGCTGCTAAATTTAAAATATGAATCGTGATTTACTTTGTTACCGATTTATTTTCTCACAACAGGAATGTGTAGATTCATAGTTTAGATTTGTTTAAGCCGCTTCGTGAACAAACTCTTGCTGTTTATCCTTTGACTTGTTCGGCATGTTTCCTCTCATAACATTACAGGCTTCTGAATAAACTGACTGAACTCACTGGGCCATCTGTTGCTCACACACACATATACATATGAAGATCCAATTCACGTCTACTGTTTTTGTCATTACATCATCACCCAGAGTCCTGAACAGCTGGTTCCCACATGGGAAATATTGACTGAGCATAATCCCGACCATCTTTTTCTGGACAGCTGGTGAGCAGAGAGTCAGCTCTCACAGAACTGCTCTGCAGACTCTTCCACTCAGTGTGCAGGGGATGAGCAGTGGTTTTAAATGCTTAAATGGACTGGTACTTATATAGCACTACTCTCCCGGAGTGCTCAAAGCGCTGTCTCTCTCCTCGATTTGAGCACTTGAAGCATCGACTTGACTACAAGTCTCAATAACCTCTCTCTCACACACACAGTGCTTTTACATATATATATAGTCATATTAGTAAGCAGCCCCCCTCCTGTGGTACCACCTGAACCACATGTCCTGTTTCAAACCACATTTTTAGGCATCTGTTTTCTGATCCTTAAAACAACAATGATCCAGGCTCACATGCAGTAGAATAAGTTACTTGAGTTGCAAGTGTCATCATGTAGATATGTGAAGGTTCTCAGTGATCCAGCTCATCGTAGTCTGAGGAGCTTTGAAAGAAAAGCATCAGGACTTCTTTAAGTTTCTTGAAAACGTTTCATCCAAGAAGCTTCTTCATTTCTAAGGTCAAATGGAGGAGAGTCCCAGATTTTTTTAACCCTTATAGGAGTGTCCCCCAAGGGGGTCATGGACCCCCTGTTGATCCTCACACGAGCCTAATTTATTACCTAATCACACGAGCCAAGGTGTGAAAATGGGTGTAGGTCACAATCAGCCAAGGTTTCGTGTGAACCCATAATTAAACCTAGCCCCACCCTATCACGTGATTGCCTGAGGTCAAATGGCCCAGGATGTGAGTGGGCGTTAAAGCTCCGCCCTCTGTTCAAGGATGGTTGTTCACAGTGGACATAGGCTGTATCCCGATTCAGGGTCTGCAGCCTTAAAGGCTGCATTTTAAGGCCGACTACGTCACAGCGACACGACAAAGGCTGTCCCAATACAAAGGCTGCTCGAAATGCGTCCTTCATTTCCCTGAATTTTAAGGATGTGGCAGTGTAGACTTCATGGCCCAACATATCCCAGAATGCATAGTAAACTTTTAACAGTAAGTACTGAATATGATGTCAGTTATTTATGTGCGAATGTTTAATAACGAAGAACATTAAAACATTAATGTTGGCCACATGTCGGCAAAGTTATGTGACATTAGTGATGTGTACGACTAACTTAGTTTTAAAGCCTTTACTTTAAAATATATATATATAGTCGACCTTAATCTGACAGAGATTGTGATGATTTTGTGGATAATTAAAGTCAGTCATATATCCACAAACACAACAAGCTGAAAGTCAGTGATGCTGCTCGGTTTGCAGTCCTGAACATCACGACACAAGCAGGATTCACTGCACTGTTAATGTGAGATATGTTATATTGCTGCCTCTGTTCGGTGGTGTCGAGCCAAACGCACTTTAACGTGTGTTTGAACGAGCTGACGGTTCACTCGTTAAGCTGAAAGAAAGATGCTTTAATCACAGCAGTCACACATGTGTCCACTGCACCATCTGGAACTCTTCTTGTTTACACTCGTAATAACACAAACACTAAATCCTGCTTCTCTGTGCTGTTGTGTAGCAGTGTGTACACCTGAGACTGTCACCTGTCTGTCTGTCCTGCACTCTCTCTCTGTTTCTTTCTCTCTGATTGTGGAATAAAAGTATGAACATGTGTTTATAAGTTACACTTGTGTTTGAATCCTGCAGCTTATCACACATTTGATTTCCATGTGTGACGACTGCAAGTGTCCAGAGTGAGGACAGACTGAGGGAGCCACTGCTGCACATCATCTGTGAGGCTTTGCAGCCCTGATGATCCACCAGGACAAACTCAGCAGTGTGTGAGGAAGAGGAGGAGGAAGAGCCAGCAGCAGCTGACAGATGGAGAGAATAGACAGACTGTTCCCTGTTTGTGAAGGACTGCTAGGAAAGTTTAACATGACTGTCTGTGCTGAATCAGTCTTATTAGGTAATGTTCACATAATGTGATCATCCCAGTGTTTCCAGTGTGGGAGAAAGTACTCAGAGTACTCAGGGCCTTCAAGTTACACACTATGAAAGGCAGCAACAAGTTTAATGTTCAGAAACCTAAAGTCTGTATCAGCAGCAGAATGGAGCTAAAATAAATGTTGGTTTCAGTTCTATGAAGCTTTGAGTATTTTGGATCAGTAGCTGCTGTGTTTGTTGCATCATATTGCTGTAACTGTTTATATATGATCTATATGTAACGCGCGGCGACACTAAAGCGGTCGCGCCAGAATGTCACGCTAAAAAGAAAGATTCTTTAAAATACAAGGGGGAACAAGCGAGTCAGATACCACAGGCACAGAGAGGAAGCAGGTCGGATCAGAAACAGTTTATTACTGGGCCAGGGAGCACAAATAAAAACACCCTTAAAATGTACGTAATAAAATGTTGTCAATCTACTAAAACAATTCTAAAACCCGTAAAACTACCATTTTCTACATTCACTAAACAACAGTAGACAACAGTAGAGGCCCTGCTCACAAATGCAGGCAGAGGTAAACCTCTGCCCTGCTGCCAATCACAGCGTCGTCTCTTACTGTTGCCGTTCCATGAGGTCAGGACTGGGTCGCCGCGTCACGCTGGCCATCTCGCATTAACCTTCCAGTCTGGGGCCTCCCTCCTTCAGTGCTCAGCTAGCCTGTTTTTAAAAGGTCTTTACACAGCTGATAGGCCACCTCTGGACACACCCCTGCCTCAGCAGGTGGTCCCTATCAGCTAATTTGTCCCATGTGCAGCCAGTCCACAGTGGATAAAAACCATGTTACATAAAACACTAAAAACCATGCAATAGAAACAGAATAAAACCATGCAAATAAAACGACACTCATAAATAAACACTAAAAATCAGAATAAAAACAATATACAAGATAAATACAAATTTCCACTGTGTGACATATATGTTACATCATATTCTATAAGGATGTTATGTGTTTGTTTACTTCCTGCCCAGTTTGACCCATTTAGCAGACGTCAGCCTGTTTAAGGCTCTGATATCTATTCTGTATGACTTACAGCAGTTATGACATGGTCTGATTTTCTCACCCAATAAAGGAATATTTCATATATCAGTCTACTCTTCATTCTATCAGACACAGTTATCACAGCTCGTACATTTGCTTTTTACACATGTATGTAAGCACTGAGCCACATTTAGTAATGACAACAAATTAAACGAACAATATTTGTCTCTTATATATGATACATCTGTATACACACTGTCACAGATACTTGTCTTTGAGTGAAGATTTAAGGTGATAGGAAATATAAATAAATGCAACTTGAATCTTTACTGAGGCTCAGTATTTGACACAGAGTTCATGTTCACTGCTGTAATAACTAATAATGATTAATATAGTAACTTTAATATTGGCCATATTATATTTACATCACCACAGTGAGATGACTTTAGTCTCATGAACAACATCAGCTAATTGTTATTTACTAACTGATCTTAAAATGACTGTTCAGCACAGAAATGAAGCCCAACAATCATGTTTCACAGTCCTGTGGTCTCAGCCTCAGATACTCATCACATCACACAGAGCTCATGTAGAAACAAATGAACTAAATATGTTCTCCTTCATTTCTGTCAAACAAAGCTGTATGAAACGTTTCCAGCTGTTAGTATCATGGTTGCTAGGCAACCTGGGCGGCACGACGGAGGCCAGACCGTCACATTTCACGAGCCTACAAGCCTCGCACTTCCAGCCTCTTTGAGTGCGGCCCTTGAGGACCGGTAAGGCTGCAGACCCTGAATTGGGATACAGCCACTGATGCTCTTTGAAACCATCTGTCTTCTCTGTCCAAAATGTGAATGCTGGCATCCTCAAAGAGTGACCTTTGACCTTTAGATGCAGATGGACAGCTGAGGTGGGTCTTGCATATAGATGGCAGCATTTTTGTGTGTGTTTGTTTGTTATTGTCTGTCTGTGAAGAAACCCGATGCTGTGATCCTCGGGCTTTAATGTATCCAATTCTTCATCTAAGTGTTGACTTGTCTCCCTGCCCGTGAAACAGTAGCAACACTAGTGCAGCTGCAGTGTTTGTCATGGTTGCATTGCCTGCAGGGAATGTGCCAGGTATCTAGACCAGCCTGTTTGTGACACCTGATGGCTGGGTGTGGACCAACACGTTTACGTCAGTGCAGCTGCTCTTCCTGCTATGACTGTGTACACAGACAGCTGGCAGCAGGGAATACAAACCATAGAATGGGAGTGCTGGTGTACCAGTTTCTGTCATATGTACACAAGAAGTCATCTTGTGTGCTTGTGTTCAGCTAACAAAACCTCCAGATAAGCCAACGTGAATTTCATTTGAAATTCTGATTGAGTGGGCACAGCAGGTTTGATCAGGGATTTAAATGCCAGGGGCTGGGGGTTTGAATTTCATTTGAAATTCACGTTCACTTTGGGAAGTTGGAGCGCATGGAGGAAACCCACGCAGGCAAAGGAGGACATGCAAACTGCACACAGCAGATAACAAGGTTTGAACCAGGAAACGACCGGGTCCCTGTGCCAGCTACAAACCAAATCCATTATTTGATACCCAAGCAGCAGCTCACTTTATTTGTTCAATAAAGATGCCAAAGAAGGTGTGAGCAGCCTTGTAGGATAAGCTGACTCCCCATGGGCATGCAGTTCGATCAGTAGCCTGAAGTATGCACATCCTCCTCATGTTTCACATTCAAGAAGAGCTTGTAACACTGAGGTGATTTCTTTGAATAGCATTTCCTTTTTCAACCTGTGGATTAACATTGCAAGTCACACCTGAAGTCACACACGCCCTGTACACACGCATACATGAAGTATGCGTGTGTACAGGGAATCATGCTATTTACTTTTTGCTCCGACAGCTGAGGTGCAGCAGGGGGGAGCCTCCAATCAGGATAATTGCATTGACTGAGGAGCTGACTGAGTGGGCACAGCAGGCTTTTAATACCAGGGGGGTTAAGCTTTGTCTAAACTCCTCGTGGGATGGCTGAAGAATGCCTTTCCACTTTGGAATATCTGTATGGACTATTGTTAGTAATTCATCAGTGATGATAATAACTCATGGTCATTCACACCCAGAGGATCTGCTGCCAACCATCCCTAGCTGGGGCCTTCCTGGGTGGAGTCTGCATGGGTTCCTTCCCACAGTCCAAAGACATGCACAGTATATATGGTGAGTCCCTGGCTTCCATTCAGACGTGCTCGTATGTATTCACTGGTCTTGAAATCAGAGCCAGAATAATGGTGTTAAACAGGAATGAGTGTTTGGTATTTAGACAGCTATGTGGGTGTGTTTCACATTCCTGTGTGAAGCTTCGCTGCGTGAATTTCAGAGGCTGCCAACAGAATCGTAAAACACCGAGTCCATCCATCACAGCAAAAAGCACAAGTTTTATTAGGATTCAGTTCAACTCAGCTTTATTTATAGAGTACCAAATCACACGTGTGTGTTCAATCTGTAGTACTGTAAAGCTCAAAGATGGCACCACACCTCCGCTGTGTGCACATCGCATTGGTGTTTTCATGCAACTCATTTTACACAACTTCAGGAGAATTAAGTTTATAGATATCGAGCTGTACAGGGTGTGACAGCCGAGAAAGACTTCAGCAAACCATGAGCCTGATTTAAATAATTACAAGACAAAAAACAGAACATCATTAAATTAATATGGCATTAAATAAACATCTTAATATTCACTGAGGAGATGCAGACATGTGTTAGGGTTAGGCTAACAACATCAGCAGACTCCCGCGTCTGCATGGATACTACTGAGGTTAGTGGGGCTGGGTGAACTGGTGACCCGTCCAGGTGTACCCCGCTTCTGTGGCAGCTGGGACAGGCTCCCAGGGCACGATGAATAAAACAATGTTCTCAGGGAAACAATGCTAACGTTGCTCAATTTATTCATATTTTACAAAACAGTATGAAGCCATTGTAAAAACTTGTCTGAACTTAACAATCCAGAAACATCCAGCTGTGAGGAGCAAAGCCCGGTGAGAGTGACAGCGATATGCTCGGGCAGATTCAAACACAGGAAGTTCCTGTGGGTGCACAGAAGTGTTGCTCAGTCTGAGGCAGGGTGAAGATTTAGGTGATCGGGTGTAACACGGGCCGTCTGCACCAGTAACCGAACATCCTTCGACGTTAGTGCGTGCTTCAGTGAGTGTTTGCCAGCAGCGCGGTCACTCCCTCCGCAGAGCTCTGTGGTCCTCTGAGAGTTAAAGACAATGAGAAGCAGTTTCAAAGGTCCAAATGTCTCCAGGAACAGAGTCTACACTTGGTTGGAAACACTGCACCTGATCCACAGGACTGACCAGCTTCTTTCTGGTTTCCCACATTCACCAAGTTCCCCGAGTGTCACAGACACAAGTGCTCACAAATTGGCCTGCACCCCTTTATTTCCATCAGCTTTTCTTCTTGCTTTGTCGGAGCATCCTCTTCCTCTTCACAATCATCTCATAGAGTTTCTCCAGGCCAGGCTGCAGACCCTGACCATTCAGTGCTGAGCAGCCCTCCGTGTGGTGCAGGGTGGAGGAGCTCAGCTCGTGGAGGCCCAGCACCTTTTCCACCTTAAACGAGAAAAGTGAGGTTAGTCCCAACCGCGTCATAGGAAGCAATAAGCTACGAACTCTGAGTGTGAAAGTCGCTTTCAGAAGCAGGTCCTAAAGGATGACGTACGCATGTTTCTGCAGGAGTGATGAGGCTAAACAAAGCACACACCATTAACCGCACTATCCTCTAAACAAAAGGACAGACCAACAAAAACAACATTTTTTCACTTTACAGTTGTGCTGATGCTGCAGTTTACGGAGGTCACCCTGCAGCGACGGCACATCTGTCGCTTCATGTGTGACTCTGTGCTGTTGCCATCTCTGCTGGCTCAGGTGTAGGGCGAAGAAAATAATGTGTTCATCCACAAAACTGGAACTTCATGCACATGATGCACCCACATCATGCTGAACTCCTGCTACATGCAAACCTGTTGCTCCAGCCCACTCAGTGCCTCCCACAGCTACACTGTGTTTGTGCTGGCAGGGTAGCCTCAAATGTGCACATCCATGTATTCTTTTAATAACAAACATCACAATGTATGTGCGTCTGCCCTCTGAGGGCTCAGCGAGGCTGAAACACAAACTGTTATGACCCATGTCATCATTTTGTGAGCTGTTTTTGCTCCTCCAGCCTGAGAGTGGTGGTGTTCTTTTTCTCTCCTGTTTTTGCTAATGCAAGTTCCAGGTGGAGGCTGACGGCTGCAAGACTGAATGGGGCTGGCTATAAACTGGGACACATCAAGACTGGCATGGCCCTGCCTACTTCCTGCTTCCAAATACGTTTAACCCTGTACTTTGTATTAAGTTGTGTACTGTGTGTGGTGAGGTTCCTGTGGCTAGATGAGCTAGACTGGTTGTTTTTGTATATACTTTATAGACCTTTGTTGACTGACCTGGCAGCTGTAGGGTGTTTAGGTTAGAGACAGGTCGGAGGCTTTATCACTCCCACCCCGACATTTCCTTTCTCTAACCATAAATATAATATTCAGTTGTTGGCAGCGTTGGACGTTCCTATCTTTCTCGTGTTGCGCTCTGTAGGCTGGGCTAGAACAATACAAATACATAATCAGCTGCTGCTCCAGCACTGAGAAGTACTCGCCCACCCGGTGACTTCTGCCTTGGCCCGACACTGCCTACGGTCCCTGCTCGTCCCTGCTCTACTCTGCCACCTCTGTGAGCACAGCCGAGGACAGCGACACAGCTAACCAGCCTTTCACACAGAGCATTACTCTATGCACTTTAAAGGATTTTACTGACCTCACATCCAAAGCCAGCCTAAAATCACCAACCTACCTAACATGCTACGAAGGAAGTCCCCACGCAAACTGATGGGTGGAAGTGTACTGCAAGTGTAGAGTGACTATACCTCCAACCACAGCCACAGAGCTAAAAAAGAACAATAAGAAGTAGATGCTGTGCCCAGAGCAATAATGCCGGCCATTCATATTTGATAATTACCTCTGTAGATGACAGCGCTCCATCCAGGTCTTGTTTGTTTGCCAGAACCAGCACAGGAATCCCCTGGTTTTCAGCTGACCGGGTGATCCGGTGGAGCTCCACCTTGGCCTCCTCCATGCGCTCCATCTCCGCTGCGTCCACCACGAACACCAGCCCGTCCATCCTCCGAGTGTACGACTTCCAGAGGGGCCTCAGCTTTTCCTGACCACCAACGTCCCACACTTGGAAAGTTGTGGTGTTGGCTTTGGAGTGTCCGATTTGCACTTTAATCCTTTCCATGTTGAATCCCTTGGTGGGGCTGGTCTCAACAAACTCCCTCAGCTTGAGTCTGTAGAGCAGGGAGGTCTTCCCTGCAGAGTCCAAACCAATCACCACCACATGCAGTGACTGAAAGTTGGGGAGGAATGGGCTGTTAGGGGCCGTGCCTGTTAGCTGGTTCCCCATGTTTGTGCCCTGTGATGGAGTGGCCGCTCTTAATGAATAAAGCAGATCTGGTTATCTCCTCTGGCTTGTTACTATTCTGCTTTTTACTTGTGTCCAGGGTCAGCTTGCTTTCTGCATCCTTGGCAGCGAGAGTGTGTGTCAGGGGGCTCTGAAGGTGTTTGAAGAGTTTACTTGGTTGGAAAATACTTCACACCCTGGCCTCACTTCAAAGGTTACGGGGGAGGGCAGGCTGCCTGGCTGCAGTCACTGAGGACCTGAAGACAAAAGAACAGACAGATGAAAACTCGAGTCAGCGTTTAACAAACGGCCCTGCCTCCGTGAGCATCTTCAGCAACACCAGTGGAGTTTCTATTTCCAGTCTTTTCCAGCTGTGCCCAAAACAGAGCTGGAAAAACCAGGCTCGGGAAGGGAAACCGGAGGAATCCTGCACTACCTGTTCTGGTTTCTGCGCACTTAGTATCATGTCTCACAGTTGGCCCTCTGAAGCAGTGCTACAGACAAAGTAACGACAACAGAATCAAACAAACTATGTTTATATCAAAGCACAAACTAGTGTCAACTGTGACTTCCCCAATAAAAGCTCTTATTTACTTTGAAGACTCGCATATTCCACACAAAAAGGTCACAGTCACGCGCGCACACACAAGCCTTTGTCTCTAGAGAACGAGGAGGAGCCGGAATCCCAGAGGAGGACTAAGCCGACAGCCGCCGTGTGCGCTCCCGGCACACACGGCGGCTGTCGGCGCAGCTCTCGGGTCAGCCAGCGCGCTTCTGCTGGTGGACAAAGATGAACATGTCTCACCTGCCGGTCTTTCCATGCCTGTTCCCGCAGTCAGCGCAGTCATCCTGGGACAAGTCCACCACACAGGGAATCCTCGTAGCTTCGTTTCAAAGGCGCTCCGCGAAGACGTGACCGGTTCGATCCTGAACCGGAGAAGAGTGAACGTGAGCGAGGAGCTCCGGAAACACCCCGCAATCCCGCTGCTGACGTATCAACGGAGGGAGGAGGAGCCTCCTCCTTTTCCCCCCTCCCTCTTCGGCTGTTGCTACTGCTCCTTTAGGAGTCGCTACAGCGGCTCATCCGCCCACAGCATCCTCTGTCACACCAGCCCCTGCACTGCACCCACGAGTCCTCTGTGGGGTCTTCCTGTCTTCCATCGTCAGTGTCCTCTGTCAGATAGAACTAAAATGCTTCTTCTGCCAGCTGAGTGAGTCGGGTGTCAGTGAACACTGAAGAATTGCTGGCTGTGATGATAAATTGACTGACTGTAGTAAAATGTCCTTGATGTAAGGGCGAGATGGACAGCAGTGTATGTGTTGTTGGTGTTAAAAGGGGCGTGATCAAACGAGGAAATGGGTTTTAAAAGGAAGTTGTACAGCTTTCGCAACTTGTGAAAATCATCTACGTATAGATTTTTTTTTCTCCCATCCAGAGGAGGGGTGGGTGAGGGGGTGTTGACACTGGCACCAACTGATTATTTGTAGCACGTGCTTGCTGGAGCTTGAATCTGATGTGGGGAGAAAAAAAGCTGGGAAAGAGAAGGCGTCATGCATTCCTGCATTCTTGCTTTATTAAAGGTAGTGCCTGTGGGCTCGGCTGTCTTTGTTGAACACTCTTCTAAAGAAATCGTGGCTTATTAATTGTTCTTTGTTTTGTTTCATGCATGCATGAGCTCCTATCGTGATCACACATTCCTCATGTTGCATCTCTAGCGTATGGGTGTGGTTTTAATCCCTTTCAGGCCTGATGGAAACCTCTGGTGGCTCTGGCACCAGGGTGCCCCGCCCCGCCCTCTCCTCCCTGTGCCACAAGCAGCAGGCGCACCTCGCAAACGGAGGGCGCCCTTACTCCCAGCAAAGGGGCGATAAAAAACCGATCGGTGCCTGTGCCATTCCCAATACGCGCTGGCTGATGTCGGGGCAGCATGAGTACGAGCATTATTTTTGTTTGTTTTGTTTTTTTCTTTGCCGATGCCCGTGATGCCGCCCCCCCCCCCCCACCACGATGCCGCCCCGGGCAACCGCCCGTGTCGCCGTATCAAACACCGCTACTGCCTGTACTTTCCACTCCTAACAATAATAAACGGGCTTGTTACTTCTGCTTTAACCACTTTGTCGGGATTTATTATCTGACGTCACCACAAACCTTCAAACATTCTTTCATTAATCTTTATTTAACCAGCAAAAAAATCTCCATTGAGATTAGAAAACGTCTTTTACACGGATGTCCTGGCCACGATGAGAAGCAGCAAAGTGCAAAACAATGTACAAGTGCAAGAAAAACATCCAAGTGATTTGAGCCTAAGCAGTGAGGCGTGTCTGTGTAATAATCACCAGGAGATGTGGCATAAGAGAGATACCATGTGCCATAGTCAGGGATAAAAGTGGCCCCACTTTTTTCCCACAACACCAGAATGACTGCAGGTGCCATCAGATCTTGATCTTGATTGATTATATCAAGTGAAGCAGACATTCATATAAATTTACCTGATGATGCTGAGATTCATCGACTGAATTCCACCTTCATACCAACTATGCAGGCATAAGAAAATCCATTAGACCAAAGTTTGTATTCCCATTTTCTAATATTTTATTATTACATTAAATAGCACAAGGTTCAGCTAGCTTTGAACAAAAGCAGCTGGCAGAAACATCCTCCAAAGAGCTAGGTTTGACTTTCTTACTTTGAGCACATTTCAGAGCCTGTGCTTTTTGACTTTTACTCGAGTAAATAAGTTGAACCACTGCTTTAGCTTTTACTGGAGTGTGTTTTTTAACACTAGTACAGTCCACTTGACCACTTGAAAAATGTAAAATAAATAAATAAATCATGTTTTGCATAGTTGGATCTTAACGAGGTTCCAAGTAGAGCTTCAACATGCAACAAGAAGAAATGGGAGTGAGACAAAACATATTTTGAGAAATTTATCGAAAACAACGCTTAAACTGAAACCGGCTGTTTTACACTTGATCTAAGTGTAGCCTCGCTCTCTCACCGCGGTAAAGTGAGCCGTCATTTGTGAGCCGCGGTCAAACCAGCCGCCTCCTATCCGCCGCATAAATTTCCTTGCGCTTTTACACCAGTCTTTACGGTAGCGCCTTTTCGCTTTATGTGCCGATTGAAAGCCTATACCCGCGCACACGTGCGCGCGCGCGAACAGTCGCACGCACATGCGTGCACACAAATTACAATGAAACAGCCCGATACAGTCAATACAATTATGGAAATGTCAGAAATTCATTAAAAGTCATCCTGAGTAGTTGAGGTACAACTTTCAACACATTCCTCCTCAGGGACACCTACTGTACCTGTGTGCCAGGTTTCAGCCAGATTCACTGTAAAATTACTCAGAAATTAAAGGACATTTATATTCAATTCAATACAGTCAATACAATTATGGAAATTTCAAAAATTCATTAAAAGTCATCCTGAGTAGTTGAGGTCCAACTTTCAACACTTTCTTACTCTGGGCGTCCTACCGTACCTCTGGGCCAAGTTACATCTCAATTCAATGTAATCTTTATCAAAAATTGAAAGAACAATTATATGTCAATGCTGGATGTGTGTCCTTTCAAAGTGACACTAAATAACAGAACTCAGGCACATCAGGGAATAATCCAAAAGGCGGATTTATTAAACAAAAACAACATACAAAATATCTCTAACCCATACTACATAACCTAAAAAGAAACAAAGGGACACTTAGAAGCACAAGGAAACAATACTGAAAGGGCAAGAGACACAGTCCAAACATAATCCACAACTAAAATGCCAAAAGAACAAGTCATCCCACATAGCAGACGGGTCTTGCCTGGATCTGGTGTCAAGCCGGCACTGCTGGCTGACTTCTGGCATGGTAAGATGGCACTGTTTATGTGATGGCATGCCACATTTGGCCTGATTGGGTGAATGTGACATGTTGTATAGAGCACTTTGAGTAATATGGGTGAGTAAAAAAGTGCTGTATAAGAATCAGTCCATTCACTGTCTGAACAGAGTTTCGTCATGTTACTTTTGCACTATTATGTTCCAGCACATGTTGTTATTACATGGCTTACATGGCTAAGGTACACATTAGGCTGACATCTGGGGCCAGAGCTGAAACTGTTCTGGGCCAGCACAGGGCCAGCAGTGTGTCTGCAACTGGCCTTGTGCTGGCGCATGTGTGGGCCACCTCTGGTAAACCAGATCTGGGCCACCATAGGGCCGTCATTCTTTGCGGTACGCAGGCCATGTGTAAGCACATTGTGTGGGACAGATCCAGGCCATACCAATTTTGCTATGTGGGAGGAATTATGTAAAAATAGAAACATCATAAAAATGAAAATGAACATAAAGTAAAATGTACTGAAAAGAACATCAGTATGGCCATCATTATTTGCTTGGAAAGTCTAAAGTTCCATGGCTTTGAACAGCCAGAGAACGCAATGCCCAGCTTAGAATGACTAAAAGTAACTTCTTTTAACATTCTGTCATTCTGCCTCCATATCAAACATCCACTAAAAATAGTCATTTGAAAAAAAATATTCGCCACTTTTCATCAGTTTGGGTTCCTCTGTTTATAGCAATTTTTAGAAAAGAACCCAATACCTTTGTCACTATACAGTTGTACAGTGAGATACAGAGCATCTCCTACTCATTGCAAACATGCTGGGAGGGTGGCTCTATCCGCCTTAGTGCAGCTGCTGTACCATACTGTGATGCAGTAAGTTAGTAGGCTCTCAATGGGCGAGTGGTGGAAGGGTGAGCTGTAGTCCACAAAGAGCATTCTGGCGTAGCTCTGCCGCTGTTCTAGGTGACTCAGCACCGAGTGGAGGGTGATGGCATCTTCTGTGGATCTGTTTGCACGGTATGCAAACTGGTGGGGGTCGAATTCTGGGGGGAGGTAATCCTTGGTGTGCTGAAGGACTAGTCTCTCAAAGCATTTCATGATTACCGGTGTGAGGGCCACAGGGCAATAATAGTTCAGGCTGGTGATGGGAGACTTCTTTGGTACTGGGATGATTGTGGCTGATTTTAGACAGGATGGGATGGCTGCTTCATCCAGTGAGAGGTTGAAGCTTCTGGTGGAGATGAGGGTGAGCTGGTGGGCACATGCTCTTAGCACTTTACCACGTATTCCGTCTGGACCGGCCGCCTTCCTGGGGTTCACTGCTAGGAACACACATCTGACATCGTGCTCCGTTACAGTGAGTGGAGCGGTGCAGGAACCAGGTGAGGATGAGGATGGGAGCAGGGCTGAGGCAGATGAATGCTGCTGTTGTGGTGTTTCAAAGCGGGCGAAGAAGCTGTTTATTTCCTCTGCTAGCTGCACACTCAGGTTTTCTGTTTTCACAGTTCTGCCTCTGTGGTTTATGATGTCTATTATTCCATGCCATGTGTTGTTGCTGGACAGGTGGGACCCCTTTTCAGGTCAGCTCGAGCAGACCTGTACAGAGCTCTGTCAACAGACCTACAGGGAGTGCAGAATTATTAGGCAAGTTGTATTTTTGAGGAATAATTTTATTATTGAACAACAACCATGTTCTCAATGAACCCAAAAAACTCATTAATATCAAAGCTGAATGTTTTTGGAAGTAGTTTGTAGTTTGTTTTTAGTTTTAGCTATTTTAGGGGGATATCTGTGTGTGCAGGTGACTATTACTGTGCAGAATTATTAGGCAACTTAACAAAAAACAAATATATACCCATTTCAATTATTTCTTTTTACCAGTGAAACCAATATAACATCTCCACATTCACAAATATACATTTCTGACATTCAAAAACAAAACAAAAACAAATCAGCGACCAATATAGCCACCTTTCTTTGCAAGGACACTCAAAAGCCTGCCATCCATGGATTCTGTCAGTGTTTTGATCTGTTCACCATCAACATTGCGTGCAGCAGCAACCACAGCCTCCCAGACACTGTTCAGAGAGGTGTACTGTTTTCCCTCCTTGTAAATCTCACATTTGATGATGGACCACAGGTTCTCAATGGGGTTCAGATCAGGTGAACAAGGAGGCCATGTCATTAGTTTTTCTTCTTTTATACCCTTTCTTGCAGCCACGCTGTGGAGTACTTGGACGCGTGTGATGGAGCATTGTCCTGCATGAAAATCATGTTTTTCTTGAAGGATGCAGACTTCTTCCTGTACCACTGCTTGAAGAAGGTGTCTTCCAGAAACTGGCAGTAGGACTGGGAGTTGAGCTTGACTCCATCCTCAACCCGAAAAGGCCCCACAAGCTCATCTTTGATGATACCAGCCCAAACCAGTACTCCACCTCCACCTTGCTGGCGTCTGAGTGGGACTGGAGCTCTCTGCCCTTTACCAATCCAGCCACGGGCCCATCCATCTGGCCCATCAAGACTCACTCTCATTTCATCAGTCCATAAAACCTTAGAAAAACCAGTCCTGAGATATTTCTTGGCCCAGTCTTGACGTTTCAGCTTGTGTGTCTTGTTCAGTGGTGGTCGTCTTTCAGCCTTTCTTGAACTGAACATAAGTTCCCTGCAATTTCTGAGGAATTCTACAGTAAATCTGGCTGAAACTTGGCCCAGACGTACAGCAGGTTTCCCGGAGGAGGGATGTGTTGAAAGTTGGACCTCAACTACTCAGGATGATTTTTAATGAATTTCTGAAATTTCCATAATTGTAGTGTATTGACTGTATTGAATTGCATATAAATGTCCTTTAATTTCTGAGTAATTTTACAGTGAATCTGGCTGAAACTTGGCACACAGGTACAGTAGGTGTCCCAGAGGAGGGATGTGTTGAAAGTTGTACATCAACTACTCAGGATGACTTTTAATGAATTTTTGAAATAAACATAATTGTAGTGTATTGACTGTATTGCACTGAATATGAGTTTACTGTGATTTCTGAGTAATATTACAGTAAATCTGGGTAAAACCTGGCCCAGAGGTAAAGTAGGACTCATCCAGGCTGGAGAAACTGATCAGGAGGGCTAGCTCTGTGGTCGGCATGAAGCTGGACAGTGGCAGAGAAAAGGACATTAAAGAAACTGATGGACATTATGAACAATGCTGGGCATCCTCTGCACACGGCCATTAACAACCAGAAGAGTCTGTTCAGTGACAGGTTGCTTCTCCCCAAGACAAGAACTAACAGACTTAAAAACTCCTTTGTCCCACACGCCATCAGACTGTTTAACTCCTCTCTGGAGGGGAGAGGGAGGGGAGACAGGAGGACAAAGGAGGGGGGAACAACTAAGCTGTAGTGCCTCTTCACCTCACTGTACAATACCTTTTGTGCAATACTTTTTGTAAATAGTCAACAGTGCAATAGACTCAATACTTGAAATGTGCAATTCACTTGTATTTTTATTTTTATTCCTATTTATTCTATTTATCCCCTTCGTATATTTTATTTATATTTGTTTCTGTATTTATATATATGTGTGTGTGTGTGTGTGTGTGTGTGTGTGTGTGTGTGTGTGTATATATATAAGATAAGATAAGATAAGATAACCTTTATTAGTCCCACACGTGGGAAATTTGTTTTATATAATATTCTGTAACTCTGTAACTTCTGTCGGTGCTGTGCTTTTTTGGAAATCGAATTTCCCAGAGGAACCCACCCGAGGGATTAATAAAGTTCTATCTTATCTTATCTTATCTTATCTTATCTTAAGTAGGTGTCCGAGAAGAGGCTTGTGTTGAAAGCTTGGCATCAACTTTTAAGAATGATTTTTAATGAATTTTTGAATATGCAACCAGACTGTCACGATGGCTGTATTGGGCTGTTCCATTGTAATTTGTGTGTGCGCGCGTGTGACTGTTCGCGCGCGCGCGCGCACGTGTGCGCGAGTCTAGGCTTTCAATCAGGATATAAAGCGAAAAGGCGCTACCGTAAAGACTGGTGTAAAAGCGCAAGGAAATTTATGCGGCGGATAGGAGGCGGCTGGCTTGACCGCGGCTCACAAATGACGGCTCACTTTACCGCGGTGCTCTCTCCTGCGCTCGCTCTCGGCTGCGTAACTAGGTTAATTGTGAATCCACCTGCATATTGATTGTTTTATACCGTTTAGGACAACTATAGAAATTTACTAAAATACTCATTGATGAAAACTTATCAAACTTTCAGTATTTACCTTTGTCATAGTTTTCGATTCTTTGGTATCCTTTTGTCCTCCAGGTTCTCAAACACCGGGGAGACGCAAGGCGGTGCAATCTGCTCCTCCCTCTTTTTAAACGAGCCAATAGGAGCTGCTCACATTAAAAACAACTTTATTTAAAAAGTCATTTTACACCTGATACAAACATTTTAAAAGTCAAACAATACACAAGTTTAAAAGAAAAAAAATTATTTTAAAGAGTTTTTAAGCATATATATGAATATACAATATTTGTCAAATAATTGTCACCCAAATCAACATCATAATAAAAATATAATTAATAAAATATATAATAATGATAAGAAGAATAACAACAACAGAAACAGTTTACCTAAAAGCTCTTCTAACATTAGACTGCTTTTGAAAAGTTTCAATAGTGTCAATACACCATAGGGACAAGGGAGTTACACAGTTGAAGTGTGACTGCTTGAAAGACCCCATTCCCTCTCCTTTCCACTAGTTCAAAGATAATATAAATTATTTCTGGTTATATAATTTGAGGGCACAAGTTTGAAGAGTAACATTTTAACAGATCGGTAATATACTTCGGGAGCTTTACTGGATCTGATTAACCAAT
Organism: Maylandia zebra; assembly: GCF_041146795.1. NCBI lineage: Eukaryota > Metazoa > Chordata > Actinopteri > Cichliformes > Cichlidae > Maylandia > Maylandia zebra. The sequence continues at coordinate 1,166,458 of NC_135170.1, forward strand.
ACTTCCATCCTCCATGTAGCTAACTGTCTTTTCTCTAATACAGGAGAGTGTATCTGATCTACACTGAAAAAAAGGGACTGGCCATCTCTTGGATTTATGTAAGCATCTTGCATGCATTTAACACAATTGCCTCATGTTTTAAAGTTAAATGTAACTATATAGTGTAAAAACTACATGATATGCAGAAAGGGTGTATTAAATTGTTCATATCATGTTCAGGTGAAGTAAGTCAATAAGATAGCAACGTTAAATCTCGTGAAACCACGCGTGATTTCATCTCGCGGGCTTTGGATCGTGGTTTAAAAAAGGCATCCATCTCAGTCAAGTCGAGCAGCCAACTCTACGTTTTTGGTATGTCTTGATTTTTTGAATTCATTTTTACCATATTTCAGCCAAATGTAGTTAAACGTCTAGAGTGTCGCCATGTAACATGCTAAAAAAGAGCCGTTAGCTTATTTGCTGTTTTATCTGTTGTCAAAGAATTGGCGCTTTTTCATTTGAATTTGTCTTTGGCACAAGAGCCGTAATATCACATTAAACCTAATTACGAGGCACTCATAACATAATTAGGTTTTCTGTGTGAATAGATTTGTCAACTGACTCTTCAGTTACATTGTGTATTTACTGCACCGTGGTGTTAGTGAGATTTTGGACATTGAACAGCTTTAGCTAATATCATCAGCGGCATTATGCTAGCTTACATCCCTACCCCTCCTGCCCTCACCTGCTGTCCTTTTGTTTTTGTTTTTGTTTTTTTTGCTGCACATTGAGAGATGACCTCTATTCTGCATTTCACCAGGAGTCAGCTGATGGATTGTGGGTTCAAGGTGTTATGGTAAGAAAGTATATTCTATTTTCGTTTCTGTAACTTAATTATAATAGGTTTTTTATAATTATTAGGTGCATGCATACTCACCCTATTAATACAACTGAGAGATCCAAAATAGAATAGAATAGAATAGAATTGAATTCAACTTTATTGTCATTGCACATGCACAGGTACAGGGCAACGAAATGCAGTTTGCATCCATCCAGAAGTGCTTTAGTGATATAGATATATTACAATATATATTAGCAATAATATAGATATGTGAGTATATTACAGAAATGGGTCTATTATGGTATGTTATAATGTACACGGTATGAAGTATGTTGTGAATATTCTATAACTATAAGTATGTACAGGCTGTAGTGAGTACAAGCTATGTACAGGATATGAACAGGATATAAATATGAAAAACTATACAGAATATGAAATAAATAACTTTACAGAATCTGAGATATACAGCTATACAGAAATGGGAACTATGCAAGTTGTAAACAGTTGTAGGATTAAAGATTATCGAATGTACAGAATGATTATTTACACAAAATCTGCCATAGGTTTAACTTATACCTGTATGTATTGCCAGAAAGGTGATTACTGGACTCGCATTAATGCACACTTGAACTGAAATGAGGTTGTAACTTGTGGGTTGTTGGGTTGCAAATCAGAAACAAACATCTTTGGATTTTTTTTAATCCCATAAGATCTGGAAACACAGTTTTTATTCAACAAAACATTACTGATTAACCAAGCACAGTGCCTGCTGTTATTTCAAAATAATTTTATGTCATTTTAGATGAAATGCAGCATTCCAGTGCATCCCAACCATGCCTTTACAGTCAAGGTTTCTGACGGAGCTGAGTTTTTCTCTGACAGTCTGCTGAAAGTGTTTGCAAAGTGATCGGGGGAACAGGGCACAAAGCTAAAGGATGTAGCTGCCATGATGACAGTAAGAACTTTAAAATTCTTTAACTACAAAGTGTATATGTATTGCATTAGGTCAGTAAAAGATTTTTATGCTACATCCATTGAAACAGTCAACTATTACCTGTGAGTAATGATTCCACTAAAAGGATGCCATAATTTTCGTCATGCATTTACTGGCCCACTGAGAAAAAATTATCTTTTTTTAAAAATAAATGTTCTGGAAACTATATATCCATAAAGTTGATGTCAAACAGGAACTTTTGATATTGCTTTGTAGATGCTGGTGTTGCATGTTGACTGGTTTAAAAAGTCAAGAGTTTTTGTCTGGGATCATTTTCTTCTGTGCTACTGAAAAGTTTACAAATCTCTGTTTTCTTTGTTATAATAGTCAAGGATGACATTAATGCTCGGAGTCCCTCATCAAAGTGCTCCGCATCTGTGTGAAAGACAATTGCAACATCTTGGTGCAGGAGTTCATGGTGAGTGTTTTATGAGTAGATTGTGGCTTTGCAACATTTAAAAATGCATTTAGTTATCCACTTGATCCTCATTGGACTGGTTAGGACCAGTAGTCCTCTTTAATAATTTGAAGTTCACATGAGGCCTGGTAGTGAACTCGGCCGCCGGCCCTTGAGGCCCCATCCCCACCCCTGTATTAGGGGTCACATCAGTGTGAAAAAACTTTAAATTTGTCATTCTAATGAACAAAGGAAAATCCCACCAATATTTATATTAGCTTTTGTTTGAAAAAATGACCAACAGCTAACCAAATTGTGGGGCTGAAAGTCTAAATTCTAACATCTTCTGAGTGACATAACCTGGATTTCTGATGGGCCGGTGTCTTTCTAACAAAAACTAATGTAAAGCATTTGAAATTATTATGTTTTTCACCCTCTCTTAGAAACTCTGTTAGACCATGAATGGCAGCATGGCAGGCCACTCTTTGGCTATAGCTATTTACTATGTTGCTTGCATTGGTTTAAATTACTCTAACATTAGAACTGGTAGATTCAAAAGAGATGAGTTTAAAAAGGAATCTTAAATAAATGTTTTGTGTTTAACCAGGACTTGACTGAGGCCACTGCACAGATTGAGAAAACCACAATGAACATCTGTCTCCAGAGGATGCGGCAGGCAATGACTTTTCTGATGTTGTTCTTCAAGATCTGGATAACGTGACCTTTGCAGTAGCCATGCTGTTTGGACCTTTTTTATTCCTTCAACATGAGTTACCCATCACAACTCTGCTACACTTTTGAGGTGATTCAATGGGTGGTAATGGAGTTGGATGCAACTCAGCTCTCAAGAAAAGCTCACAACTAAGACAAAACTGCTCCTGCAACGAAGCTCACTGTTACGCATGCAAGCTGATCAGCTCTAGGTGAGAGGACATTTAAATCTCACACTTGTTCTGCTGCATTTTTGAAGCTCAATTCCAGGAACGGATCGCAGGGTTCATTTTTATATACTCTGCAACTGCCATGAGGACGAGCCGTTTTTTGTTGTTGTTTGTTTTTCCTTTTGCTCTGTACAAGTTCTGTTTGTCTGTTTGGCAGCATTTTTAAATTTCTCTTTGTATTTTTTCTTTCTTTTACTAGTGAAGAGATGTAGCATGAACAGTTATGCAGTCTAAATATCCCATATGGGTCGTGTGAAATGGTATTTTCAGTTTCATTCAGTTGAAGTAAAGAACGTTGAATATTTCTAAGTGTGCTGTTTTGAACCAAGATGTCACAGTATGATCAGTGCTGTAATTTTTGACAGTCACTGTATCAATGTTATTTTTGCGTCTCTTGAATAAAGGTTTTGACCTGCAAGTGCTAATTTCTTTAGTTATTGGGGTAAAATGGGTAGTGTTAATAGGAAGGTGTTTGCCAATTCAGTAACCTAATTTAATGTTAATGGAAACTAACATTACCTCAAATTGTTTAGTCATAATTGTTGTTTAACTGAATCTTGACGTTAGAGGCCTTAAATAGAATGTTTTGATTTGTTCTTTCCCAACATTTTTCAAAAGAAACAGTCCAATTTCTTTGCTGTGATTGATTCCAGAGAACACGGAAGAACTGACATTATTTAACTGTTGATTTATATAGATTCAGTAGAGGAGTAATGTCAGTTTAATTCTTTACCTACTGCAGTGAAATTAGACATTTTGTTTTGAAAGGTTACTGGTGGATGCCAGCAACCATCTTGGAAGAGAACAATACAATCTGTTATAAGGCCTCCATTTGAAAATTGTGTATTTGATACTAGAATATAATAGCAAAATGTAATTTGAAGATAACATGTAGTATTTAAGTGACCAAGTAGTATTGGGTAAAAGTTATTGAATCGTGTTGGGATAACGTGAGAAAATTGTGAAGGATTAAAATATTCCAAGAGCTCAAATTACTTCATCAAAACATGTTTAAGTCACATTTTATCAACACAAATTGCACAAGTTTATTGAACATGAATAAATTGTGTTAATTTAATTCAATTGTTTAAGTTGCTGCCAAAGCAAAACATCTGTGTGCAACAAATGTCCACCATTGAATTAAGTAAATCCAACAACATATTTTTTTCAGTGTACTAAAAATCCTCAACTGCATGTTTGCTCAAGTAAATAGTCTTAATTGTTTGAACAACCAGTAATCCTTAATTTGCAAATGCCAAATCTGGATTTTGTCTGTGTAATTCACCTTTATCTTAGGTTTTTTATTTGTATTTTTTGCTTTTCTTTTTTCTACTCTTGTGTCCGTTTTAATCACTTATTATTGCCGCTGTGACAAGTGAATTTACCTAAGAAGAATCATGAAGTCTTTATTTATCTTATCTGAGCCTCACCATGCAGAGCGCTGAAAGTTTAAATTAAGTACTTTAAATGAAATCTAAAATTAAAAAGTAACCAGTTTCAAACCAGTTATTTGGAATAGTGTGCAGAGTGTTTTGAGTAACATTGAATGTTCAAAAACACCAAAGTTCCTATAGTCTCACTTGACAGCTGGGTTGTAGTGTCTGATAACACATAACATCTTCAGGTCTCAATGTGGACTTTGAGCACATTTGCTAGCCAAGGCTAAATACTGAGAGGGTCAAAAATGAAGGGTAAAGAACATCTGACTGTACGTAAGGATAGCAAAAGTGATAGACTGAGGTTGTGCCAAATATGTTAAAGTTAGGGTGATTTGTTAGAGATTGGTACCCCATGGGTGCCGTCTGCAGGTTATAAAAGAGAGTTATGTTCATACTTTCTTTTGAGTTTCTTTTTACAATTTGACTTTCAGAACTCCCTGGGTTGTGTGCAATCTGTGATGGGCTTGTTTGGAATAAATCCTCCTTTATTCAAATAACACTTTCTCAGGCTCTTCACAGAAGAAGAATCCTCACATAAGCATGTGCTACCATTTTGAACCAATGTACACATTTACCATCACTGACCCAACTAGGACCTACATTGGATGCCCACCCATATGGATTTAATGTGAGAAACCCAAGTGGGTCCCATATATACTAAACAATCTTGAGCCCATGTAAAATATATGCCCATATTAACTTAACATAACCCATATGGGGCCCACATAGACATGTTTTCAGGGTCTGACTTGCATTTTCCCACGTGTGACACATATAGTTTGACCAGGTGGGCCCCACCTGTGTCATCAATGCTAAAAAAAAAATACATTGATTACCTCACTTTGCCCCACCTGGGGCACACAGCAACAGCCTATCCTTAAATGACTGTGTTTGCCCATGTCTATCCCAGGTGGAAAACCCAAGTGGGTCCTACATGTGTTTCCCATTTTGGACCAAGTTAAGTGTTTCCCATGTTTGACCCAGCTAGGACCTACTAAAAGTGCCCACTTGGGATTGCCCATATGGGTTTAATGTGAAGAACGCAAGTAGGCCCCATACAAAAAGCCCAGTTTGAGCCCATGCCCACATGGTACCCATCCAGCCCAAGCAAAAACCAGGTGGGGCCCATATATACATGTTGGCTGGGATCGTGGTGGAAGCAAAACAGCAAAGGTCAAAGGGAATTCATGACGATGTTTATGTGAAGCGTAGTTTGGATCTTCTTTTGCTGCTGGTTCGGTCAATGTTGTTTGGAGAGAGATAAAACCTGCAGCTTCAGAATCAGCGCAAAAAGGGCGTGAACAACCGTTCCGTGCCGCCGGGTGAGAAAGGCGACATCTCACTGGTTCTGATCCGTCGGCGGGTCCGCGCTTTGTGTTTACGTCTTTGTGCAGAATCCGTGTTGGTCTTATTAAACCCGATTCTTTGATCCCCATGATAGAACAGAGAAAACCCGACTCAGAGGGGTCAAAACATTTATAATTCTTTATTCAATCATCTTCTGGAAGAGAGAGAGAGCCCTGCACAGCCCAAAGCCAGTTGTAGAATCTCTGACATTAGAAGCTAAACATGTGTCTCATATCGGTGTTATTGGTCCTTTACACGTCAGACATAGTTTGGATACAAACACTCCTTATATGTTACTAGTTCCTCTTTTTGTCTGGTTTCCTGTTTTTATTTATATGCTTGTACAGCTCTACACTGACTTCCTGTTTTTCAGTCTGGCTGAGCACTTAGTTTATGAGTCAAAAGTGGCCTTGCTTTACAAGCCTTTATTACTAAAATACATAAAACAATATAATCAGAAAATAAGCACTAAGAATATATGTTTATTCCTCAACAGCCTCTGTTTAAATTAAGGTGGATGAGTTGACCTGTGTTTGGTCACTTTGCATCAACCAAGAGCCAACAACAGCAAACTAAAATTGCTCTGAAAGCTTTTATAGACTTTAATGAACAGATAATACTTTAAGAAACAGCAATAAAAAAATGTTTATCTCAGGGTCGGGCTCAGGTCACTGCAGGGTCTTAGACTCCCTCCTCTCCAGGCTGTATTCTCTGTAAATGTCTCCAAAAGCTCAGTTTGCTTTGCTCACAGGCTTTGATGTTGATCACTCTCCTCTGATTCTGTCCTTCAGAGCAGCTGGGAGACGACGTTTCTGTTCACTACTGCCAGGAGAGCTTCCTGCCAACCACATGACTCAGCTGGTCTTCTAACAATGGAAATCCACTTGTTTTCAGGGTATAAAATAACCAGGGGTAGGGTTCTGTTGGTTGCCAAGTTCCACTTTCATGTTTAGTTACTTATTATGGTATTTCCACCACAATAACATCTTAGCACTGCAAAACCTGATCTGACAGCCTTGAGTTCATTTGCTTAGCCATGGTCTCTGTGGCCAGTTCAGCATCACCAGATGTTACTTTTCTCTGTTTTTTTTTTAGCTAACCGTTTAATATAAAACATCCAACTTGTATAGAAAGAACTGGAAAAGAAAGCTCACTTTCTCTGGTGTGATGGCTGGATTAACACGTGAAAGTAAAAATATGAAGAATTGGTGCAGAAACCTCTTTCAGAGTTCATTCTGGATCCATGCCACCACGCTGTCCGCTGGCGCTCTCTCTGATTGGAAATGCTCGTCCAATGTTCGTTTCCAATCACACACTCAGTGTTCCCACACAAGCGTGGTGGTGATGTGCTCAGACCGGTCCTTTCTGTGCCTCAGTGTTTCCTGCCGGTGCTTCAGTGTCCTCAAAGCATGCTTGTTAGTTTAAGCACTCACTCCTCTTTTCTTTTAATGCCACATTTTAATCATCAGCACTTTTCGATGCATTCAGATCACTTCATGTGGCTCACATCCATGGTCACAGCAGAATCAGAGTTCAGCTTGCAGTTTATTTTTTACATGTTGTCTGTATTTCAAACGGCGAGATCTCTGCAAGCATTCGGTCTTAGATTGAGAGAATACATGAATGAAATGTTTTCCCCTAAACAACACCTGAGCCTGTCTACATTTACCTTTAATGGCAAACTCTTCTGTAACAAACCTCCTGACTGACTTTCTTCACTTCCTGTCTGCTCCATTTAATGTTTTGTGACATATGCAGCAGAGTTCAAAGGTCTGTGACCCCCAGCCTCACCTAACAAGGACTTCTTCTTATCCAGGTCTCCTAACTAGCATCTTTTAAGACCTTCAGTGAAAGTTGGTGTATTTAAAATGAACACAGAAGCTTAACAGCACACAGCCATGTCAGGGTGGGACCATTGTTAGTGAACCATGGAGGGTGGAGGCAGCAGATTTACCCACAATCCCCCGCCAATCTGTTCCTCTGTAACAAAGCAGCCCAGCGTTATGTTGCCTGGAGGCTCTCCTTATCGAGGTCAGAGTGACACTGACACTTCAGCAGTGCTCAGCCCAGCCTGTACAGCTGCTTTGTCTCCTGAGTACAAGTCAGGTGAGTAAAACTCTCATTTGCTCATTAAGACCACTGCGACTGTCTGCGCTGATATTCATTCACACACGTAATCTTTAACAGCTAAAAGTCCAGGAATCCAGAAGAAAAGAGTTCAAATTAATCATGTCTTCATTCATTAAGAGTGTGGAAACATGATCCAAAATCTGGGTGTTCCTTTGTCATTACACAAAGTCTGAATCTCTATATCATATGTGTGTAACATGATATTTTCCATAGCTTCAAACTCTGACAGTGTGAATCAGTATTCGAGATGTGTGGTATCATTTAAATGTTGTGTTCATTTTAAGCGTACAGGGCTCACACTGAGAGCAGGTGAGACAGGACCCAGCACAGTAATCAGAGTAGCTGGTGGCAGTGGTTGGGTGCTGTATCATGTAGCTGCTGTGAGATAAAGCACAGTGTTTGTAATCCAATCCTCCCCAGCACCAGCACATGCTGCTCGAGTCAGTTTGAATCGTGAAAATGAGAGAATGTGAGGATGATAAAGAGAGGAGACATACCTGTGGAGGTGTCAAGAAGTGGACTCCTGTGCTTGGTGTGTGACAGGATGTCTGAGGAGTGGACAAGTGTACTGATGCTCGTTATCCGTAACAAAGGTGAGAGCTGTAGTAACTAAGGGCTGAAGCTGAAGAGACACCATGAAAGTACCAGAGAGAGTTGTTGAAGAAAAGCACTGCAGACGTGACGATGCTGGATTGTGCTGATGGAGGAGGACAGATGGAGCTTCACTGTGTCTTTGTGGATCAGAGGAAGCAGATGAGATGCTGCCAAGAGAGGAACTGTGGTGCTGCATGAGGAAGTCATGAGAGGGTGGTGAGGTGTGAGTGGACAGATGGGTTCAGATGAGCAGCATACATTGGTCAGGTCTTCTTCCTCTCTCCATCCATGAGGTGTAGAGGCTTCAGATGTTCTGCTCCTGACACTGACCATCTCTCTATTTCCAAAGCAATCTGCATCCTGGCTTTGATGTCATGTAACATCATGCATAAATGAAGATGATAAGGGAATGGGTTTCCATGGCAACTGAACTTCCCATGTCCTCCAAACTTCACACCTTCATCTCTACATTTACCCCAGTTCTCTTTTTATGTACTTCCCAAAGTGACCTTCGGTGCAGGCACACCACAAAGGTTTACAGTGTCTACGTCTCCGTAGCCCAGACTCACTCGAGATGTCAGCTATGCACTGGGAGGCCAGGCGACGGCAGACTGCTCTGGACCGCAGGATGGCCCGAGACAAGCAGCCGGTGAGCAAGCAGCTATCTGCTTTCTAATAAGGAACCAGACATAAATGTTCACTTATGAAACTTTCAGTGTTTTTAAATATGAAATGACATCAAGTGTAACCAGAATCTGAACATTTTTCATTACGTTGGCAACATCTCCAGATTGTATATACTCGGGAAACTAATTAGATCCTATCACAAACCATCCATCCTCTTCCACTTATCATCAGGGTCACAGGAGGGCTGCAGCCTTTCCCAGCTACCACAGAGCGAGAGGCACAGACGACCATTCACACCCACAATTTACAATCACCAATGGACCTAAACCCACTAACTGCATGTCTTTCACCATACAGGTCTTTCATTAAGTTTCAGTGCTCGTAATACTTTGTCCTGCTGACTGATCCATGCCAATCCAAGTTTGTCAAGGCTTCAAGTCAGGAGCTGTCACACTTTTAGTTGGAAGTTAGAGAACTTCAAATCATTTCTCCAACTCTCTGGCTCATCCATTACCCTCCCTGTAACACATTGTTCTGATGATCTGAGCACTGAAGGCAGACTTTCCTCAAACTGTGACATATTCTTTAAACTGCAGATGAGTTCAGAGTTGGCTATTGTGTCCATCTTTCTCTTCACAGTTGGTGCACATGAGAAGCTGTGCTGACACCAATGCAACCAAATCAAATGCAACACAAGAAGAACGAGGTAGGACCAGGCTTTTAACTATCACAATCCTCGAAGTACAGCTCGGGGGGTTGTTGGGGTGGGGCAGCGATCCTCTATATTATCTACTTCCACTTATTGATCACCCAAACACCCAGATTGAGTTTTAGTTCATTTGAAAGCCTGATGCTTAGTCTTGTCCAGCCAAGCTGGAAAACTGAAAAAACAGTTTTATTTGTTATCATCTCTAAGCCTAATCCTTACTCTGAGTTTTTGTCTGATTTCTCAGACTTCTTATCTGATTTATTGCTCATGGAACAAAACACTGGGAGAAAAACATGTAAACAGGAAGGTGAGACGAGACAACACGGAGACAGAAATATAACTAAACATAGCAGCCATAACCAAGTTTAACTCAATACTAACTAATAGAAAACTAAAACATTATAACACAGAAAAAAAACACCATAAACTCAAAAGCTGGGTCAAATGACCCAGAACCACGACAGTTATTAGACTCAATTGGTTTCTCTCAAAATGTAAAAGAACCCACCCACCACTTTAATCACACTCTAGATCTTGTTTTAACATATGGCATAGAAACTGAACATTTAACAGTGTTTCCTGAAAATCCTCTGCTGTCTGATCATTTCCTGATAACATTTACATTTACAATAATTGATTACACAGCGGTGGAGAGTAGACTTTATCAAAGTAGATGTCTTTCTGAAAGCGCTGTAACTAAGTTTAAGAATATAATCCACCCACTGTTATCATCTCCAATGCCCTGTACCAACACAGAGCAGAGCAGCTATCTGAACGCTACCCCAACAGAGGTCGATTATCTTGTTAATAATTTCACCTCCTCACTACGTACGACTCTGGATACTGTAGCTCCTGTGAAAACTAAGGTCTCTAATCAGAAGTACCTGACTCCGTGGTATAATTCTCAAACACGTAGCCTAAAGCAGATGACTCGTAATCTGGAGAGGAAATGGCGTGTCACAAATCTAGAGGATCATCATTTAGCCTGGAGAAATAGTTTGCTGCTTTATAAGAAAGCCCTCCGCAAAGCCAGAACATCTTACTATTCATCACTGATTGAAGAAAATAAGAACAACCCCAGGTTTCTCTTCAGCTCTGTAGCCAGGCTGACAAACAGTCAGAGCTCTGTTGAGCCAACCATCCCTTTAACGTTAACTAGTAATGACTTCATGAGCTTCTTCACAAATAAAAATTTTATCATTAGAGAAAAAATTACCAATAATCATCCCACAGATGTAATATTATCTACAGCTACTCTTAGTACCATTGATGTTAAGTTAGACTCTTTTTCTCCAATTGATCTTTCTGAGTTAACTTCAATAATTACTTCCTCCAAACCATCAACGTGTCTTTTAGACCCCATTCCTACAAAACTGCTCAAAGAAGTCCTGCCATTAATTAATGCTTCGATCTTAAATATGATCAACCTATCTCTAATGATCGGCTATGTACCACAGGCCTTCAAGCTGGCTGTAGTTAAACCTTTACTCAAAAAGCATCTCTAGACCCAGCAGTCTTAGCTAATTATAGGCCAATCTCCAACCTTCCTTTATATCAAACATCCTTGAAAGAGTAGTTGTCAAACAGCTAACAGATCATCTGCAGAGGAATGGTTTATTTGAAGAGTTTCAGTCAGGTTTCAGAGCTCATCACAGCACAGAAACAGCTTTAGTGAAGGTTACAAATGATCTTCTTATGGCCTCTGACAGTGGACTCATCTCTGTGCTTGTCCTGCTAGACCTCAGTGCAGCGTTCGATACTGTCGACCATAATATCCTATTAGAGCGATTAGAACATGCTGTAGGTATTACAGGTACTGCACTGCAGTGGTTTGTATCATATCTATCTAATAGACTCCAGTTTGTGCATGTAAATGGAGAGTCCTCTTCACACACTGAGGTTAATTATGGAGTTCCACAGGGTTCAGTGCTAGGACCAATTCTGTTTACATTATACATGCTTCCCTTAGGCAGCATCATTAGAAGACATAGCATACATTTACACTGCTATGCAGATGACACCCAGCTCTATCTGTCCATGAAGCCAGATAACACACACCAATGAGTTAAACTGCAGGAATGTCTTAAAGACATAAAGACCTGGATGGCCGCTAACTTTCTGCTTCTTAATTCAGATCAAACTGAGGTTATTGTACTCGGCCCTGAAAAGCTTAGAAATATGGTCTCTAAGCAGATTCTTACTCTGGATGGCATTACCTTGGCCTCCAGTAACGCTGTGAGGAACCTTGGAGTCATTTTTGACCAGGACATGTCCTTCAACGCACATATTAAACAAATATGTAAGACTGCTTTCTTCCATTTGTGCAACATCTCTAAAATTAGAAATATCCTGTCTCAGAGTGACGCTGAAAAACTAGTTCATGCATTTATTACTTCCAGGCTGGACGACTGTAATTCATTATTATCAGGAAGTCCTAAAAACTCCCTGAAAAGCCTTCAGCTGATCCAAAATGCTGCAGCAAGAGTCCTGACAGGGACTAGAAAGAGAGAGCAGATTTCTCCTGTTTTGGCTTCCTGTTAAATCCAGGATTCAAAATCCTGCTCCTCACATACAAGGTCTTAAATAATCAGGCCCCATCTTATCTTAATGACCTTGTAGTACCATATCACCCTATTAGAGCACTTCGCTCTCGCTCTGCAGGCCTACTTGTTGTTCCTAGAGTATTTAAAAGTAGAATGGGAGGCAGAGCCTTCAGTTTTCAGGCCCCTCTTCTGTGGAACCAGTTAAAGGGAGTTTTTCCTTCCCACTGTCGCCAAAGTGCTGCTCATAGGGGGTCATTTGATTGCTGGGTTCTTCACTGTATGTATTATTGTAGGATCTACTGTACAACATAAAGCACCTTGAGGCGACTGTTGTTGTGATTTGGCGCTGTGTAAATAAAACTGAATTGAATTATCTGGCATCTGAATGATTTATGACAGGCCACACACAGGCTGCTCTACACTCTCACATATCAGAACCCATTGATGTAATGCTTTCTTGGCAGTGGATAACAAAGGATTCATCATTCACTGCCTCATTCTCTCCCTTGTCAGCCATTCGTTTGGCTGAGATCATTCTAAGGGCAGCAGCAGCAAGTTAGCCATGTGGTCAGCTAGAAGCACACATCATTTTTTCAGAAGGTTCACTGTCCCTACAGCATCTCCCTCACCGATGCCACAGCTACAGGTTACACACAGAACAAATCAAATCATTTAGTGAACACACCTTAAATATCAGCGTAACAGCTCTGTCCATTCAGTTTGATTGATTTGGCTCTCGTGCAAATCACTCACATTAGTGATGAGTGGGATCAGTCTTAAGGTGGTAATCAGGTCTCCTGCTCCTTGTGGTCTGACCTTGTTTCCTTGTGTTAGAGCTCTCAACAAGCTTGTGTTTCAGTTCAGTTTATGTTTTCATATGGCACCAGCGCATAACAACAGTTTCCTCGAAGAGGATTACGCTGCAAAGTAATCTGAAGAAGACCTCTGCTAGGCTTAGGGAGGGGCAGCCTAATGGGATGAGAGGTAAACAAGAGAGGTAACATTTCCATGTGCTGTTTGTAGCCGGAAGTCAGCATCACTGTGAAGGTGACCTGAAGATGGATGACCATCACAACCCCAAGATTCCCAACAGGTTCTCAGTAGGTATCATTGAATTCCTGTGATAAGGCTTGGCCTGTCATTGTAGACTGGCTATGACTCATTTTCATTATGTTTATCAGTCGTCTTAGTAACGGCCCATCTATTACAAATATTGATCTATTATCCATTTATCTTCCAGTCTCTGCAGTACACCCAGCAGTGGTGAGGAAAGGGAAAGCCTCAACTCTCATGACTATTGCAGCATGTGTGGAAGCAGCTGTTTCTGCATCTATCAGATAATAAATGAAAACGACTCCGTCCATGTGTCTGTTACTGGAGTTACAGAAGGACCCTCAGACAGTTTGACACATATGCACACTGTACAGCGAAGGCAGCAAAACTCTGATGAAGCTTCAGTGCTTGGTCTCTCTCACATACACATGCTCAAACACACAAACAGGTGTGGGTGTCTGACAATGCATGTGTAACACACTGAACACAAAAAGGAGAGATCAGGGTCATTATTACCATCACAGTGATTTATTCAAACAGCCTTGGCACAGGGCAACTGTGTGCTTTGCAAAGGGAGGAGAGAGAAATTTAAGGCATGAAACACAGATGCACATAAAATCATGAGAAACTCTAACAATGCAGGTTATTAAGAAGCTGCCTTCTTGTGTAAACTGGTCCTCCCACCTTAACTTTGCTCTTTGTTTAGCCTTTTCTGTGCTGACTCTCTCTAGTGTCTCCAGTCCTTCCCATATTTTCCAGTTCTGCCTTCTATCCAGCAGGGGGCGTAACAAACACTTTGTTACTGTGCTTACAGTTTTTTCTGATTGCTTAAGCCCTTTTTTTGTAACTATTGGCTAATTTTGCAAAACTCTTGACACAAATAAGAAAACCTGTCACCCAATCATCAAAACATTGTAGTTCTCTTGCAAAAGCAAACACAGCTAGATTAACTCTTCATACCTCCTCAGCATCTGTACACCTGAAGAGAAAAGAAAGGCTCCAACAGCTCAAATCTACAAAGGATTCATGAAGTTTCATCCAACAATAACATGTTTGCCTTCCACACTTCTATTATTCATGATCACAGACACAAAGAACTTGTGCAGCCCTGATATCAGCCCTAATATATGAGTGTGTTTGCCCAAAGACTGAAACAGCATCAACATGACAGCTGTAAGAAATCTTCTCTCAGCCTTGTTTGGCAGAAGATCCCTGCAACAAAGATTGTAGCTGAAAGATGACGTGTGTAAAGTTTGCTCTGTGGGAGGGTTGAGGCTGTTTTTAGACCTTTGATAGTTTCCAATCCAGTTCTGACAGACACAAATAAAAACATCATTAAGATCAGATCATGGAGCTGTTTGCTGCCTTGTTTCTATCTTCACATTACAAGACTTTACTACAATAAAGATGCTGACATGTGTCTGTAGGAACAACATCATTGAATCTATAACAACTGGAGCCAAACCAGTGGCTCTGCTGGGATCACTGGTGAGCCAACACTTCCTTGTTGATGCAGATTTCAGGGCTTCCTTTTGCTCCTCCGTTATAACTGTTCTCTCTTCTCAACACATGATGACACAAAGGAATCAGCAGTGACAAAGATGATGCTGAAGAGAAGCACACACTTCACACATATAACAGAGCAGTGCAGTTACACACACCTCTGCTCGACATCAGGCCTCAAACAAAGACACAAAACACTAACTTGACTCTAAACAGAAGAAACGAGCAGCTGTTTCTGTTCTGTGCTTATTTATATTTGACACACATGCTTCTCTTTGTGCAAACACACATCGCACTATAAGGGTAACCTCGCACACAATGATTGGACAGCACAGTGATGATGCTGGGAGATCCTATACGCAGCAACACAGAAACACTGAGAACTTTAAACATTGATTATATTGAGATCAGCAGCCGACCCAGTCTAGATAAAGGCCAGCAGCTGGGACCGCTGCTGCACCAAAAACAGGTTTCAGTGTTTCCATGTGTGTGTGTGTGTGTGTGTGTGTGTGTCTTTACTTATACTGGTCAATAGACTTTAGTCAACACATTATTGAAAGGTGTTACACATGAAATAAATACAGTGTTTATTCCTCTGAAGCAGCTGCATTATAACCAATCTGCTCCTTTGTGGCCGTTTAAAACAGCCACAAATAACTGTTGTTATATTTGTTGCAGCTTGTGCTCCTCTTGGACAGACGACTCTTGAAAAGACATTTTTGAATTTCAACTTTTAACTGGATAAATATCAGATATATAAACGTCTGCAGCAAACTGATTCCAGCGTCTACCTCATGATAGGAATGTTTTTGTGGCTCAAGATGACCTGATATCTTTCATAATGGAGACGTTTGACACATGTTTCACATATTATAGACCAACAACTGATTCACAGTGGGGTTGAAAAGCACCTCTGTGATCAGTCTGGGTCATCCTTCACCACTGCAGGTCAGCTTAAAACACACAAACGAGTCCACACAGGAGAGAAACCACACAAGTGCAGACACTGTGAGAGAAGCTTCTCACATTCACATAATCGTAACAGGCATGAACGTGCACACATGGAAGGAAACTACAGCTGTGACCAGTGTGACAAGAGCTTCAGGAATCTCAGTTCATACTCTGCACACAAACGATCCCACGTTACTAATAAACTGTTTCACTGTTACCAATGTGCCCAAACATTCACCTCATTGTCTGCTCTGTGCAAACATCAGCGCGATCACTCAGGGCTGAAATCACTCCCATCACTGGATCACAGTGAATCTGAAGACACAGAAAGATCCTCTGGTTTCTGTGTCAGACTCAAAAAGCTTGAGATCAGGCTCCACAGAGTTCAGATAGAATCTCCTGTAAAAATCTGATGAGGCAGCTGTGAATCAAACTCTTCCCCTAGTTCCATTTTAAGCTTTCAAAACTGTCCTACTGTAGTGTTCATGTCGAGTGGTTAGCTTTCTATTCATCAGTTGGTTGAAAACTCTGTTTCCTATTATAAAGTTTTTGTTTTAATGTATTTTGATCCACATAAATGTTTTATTGTTCGGGTTCTTTATGTTATTGAATCTTGCAAATGTTAAATAAAAAATTCAAATGTAAAATAAAGAAAGATTTTAATGACAACGATTTGAGCCATGATGTCATTTCCTGTGTTTCAGAGTAAAAAATGAAGTGACAAATGGAAACATGTTTAGTCACAGTTAGATGAACTGTTTTCAGTGTGTTACAAAATTAATATATTATTAGTGCTTATTTAGTGAATATTGTCACTTGTTTAAACAGGTACATGGAGTTGTTTGCAGTGAAAGTTATTTTTGAACACAGTCAATATTCCTTCTCCTCTACCTGACATCCTTGGAGCATTAAGAAATGAGCCGTCAGAGGGTAACAGTCCAGAAATAATGCTAGACTCACCAACTCTCATCTGTGTCTCAGTCACAAAAAGGAGATCCAATCCATTGGAGGAAAAATAATTTATAATGAAGCTTTATTTGCTAAGGACCACGCATTTGTTAGAGCCATCTTCATTGGAGCTGGAGCCTGGGTAGAAGTTGTCGGTGAAGCCCAAGTTAATGGGACCAAATTCAAAAAGTTTATTCCATGACTCCCACAATGCAAAAAACAGTGGTGAGCAGGGTTATGGACACCCAAGCCCACAACAGTAACCAGACAGGAGATAACAGGATCCAGGAGACGCCTTGGGATGTGGCGGAACGGACCATAACCAGCTGGAGCGGCCGCTGAAGAAAAGATAAGTCAAGCTTTAAACTTCACCAGCCGACCGGCACGTTTACCCCGGTGTCTGTGGCGGTGTGTCGGAGCAGGTGGTGGCACTTTATGTAGCAAGTAATCAGGAACATCAGCCAGGAGCAGAGGATACCCTGTTTGTTTCTTCTGATTAGAGCTCTGAAAGCTGATGGCAAAAAACTGAAGATCCAAAGGGTTTTGGTGTTCCCCAGTTTTGAGTTGATTTCAGTGACAAGAATCATCAGAAACAGAACAAACAGTAAGAAAACTGACAGAGGTAAACAGCAAGCACACACACTGGAGCCATCTTACCCCTTAGTTTAATTATGTAAATTACAATTATGTAATCTGATCATCTACAAACTGAAATAATCTCAACATAAGCTGACGGAAGAAGAAGAAATTGAGGAAGAAGTTCAGGCCGTGTACTGAAAACATCTTTTTTCTTGTTATCATAAGACATTTGGTGTGACGACTTCTACTACTCAGTTTTTGGTTTTGCTGAAGTAAAGTTTACACTCTGAGGAGTCACAGTGTTGATATTGGACACAAAGAGAAAAGTTCCTGTAATGTAAAATGTAAAAGTTAAAACTAGAATTTTAAAATGGAACCTAAATCTGATTGGTAGCCAGTGCACCGACTTTAAAACAGGGTCATATGAGCTCCCTTGTTCGAGCGGGTCAGTAGCCTTGCTGTCAGTTTTGAACAACCTGTAGACGAGCTAGCCCTTTCTTGTTTAGACAAGTAAACAGGCTGTTACAGTAGTCAAGTCTTGTAGAGACAAAAGCACGTATTATCATCTCAAGTTCACTTGTTGACACGATGGATCTAAGTTTAGAAATGTTCCTCAAGTGAAAAAAGCAGGTTCTTACTGTCTGATTTAAATGTCCCTCCAAAGAAAAAGCTTCATCGAAAATAACACCCAGGTTTCTAAGGTTATGTTTCTGTGAGGAACCTCAGTCACCCAGTCGCCGTTTAATATCAGGCACTGTCTGCTGCAATCATCAAAGTTTCTGCCGGGTTTATCTGTAAGCAATTATTGTTCAACCATTGTTTAATGTTGGTTAAACAGTCAATCAGATTGGAGAGCTTATGAGCTTCAGCAGGCTTAAAAGAATAATATAGCTGAATATTGTCAGCAAAGAAATGATAAGATACTTCAGGAAACTGCTGTATTATCTGGCTTAAAGGAAAATTGTATATTAAAAACAGAATAGGTCCCAGCACAGAGCCCTGAGGAACTCCACACAACAACTCTGTAGATTCCGACGTGATCTGGTTTGCAGACACACTAAAACTCCTTTCAGATATATCAAAAGAAAAGCAGTGAACAGAGCAGACATCCAACCAGGTCTCTCAGTCTGTTTATCAGGATGGTATGGTTGACTGTATCAAAGGCTGAGGTAAGGTCTAACAAGACTAGGACTGTGTATTCTCCAGAGTCTGCTGACATCATAATATCATTAGTAACTTTCAGTAGTGCTGTCTCAGTGGAATGCAATTTACAGAACCCAGACTGAAAACGCTCATTGAAGTTATAGTTCTCCAAGTATGCTGTGAGGTGGACAGCTACTGCCTTCTCAACGAGTTTTGACATAAATGGGAGTTTGGAGATTACATTTTAAAGTAGTGTTGGATCCAGGTTGGGTTTTTTGAGTCTTGGTTCCACAATGGCATGTTTAAAAAAGCTGGGGAACACCCCAGTCTGAAGAGAAACATTAAAAAGGTTCCCAACCCAAGGACCAATGGTGTCAAAAGCATTGATGAAGAGCTTAGTGGGGACAATGTCTTAGGGGCTTGTAGGTGGCTTCATTTTGTCCACCAGGGCTGCTATTTCAATATATATTTTGCAGTTGTAAAAGTTGACCAGGAGTACAAAGGGAGTGCCTGACTCGGAGAACAAGAAAGCTTTGGGGAGATTTCAGCATTGATTTCTTTAATCATGTCAACAAAAAATTGTTTACTACTATCTACTTTAAAGTGTACATCTAAAGGTACCACATCTGGGGAGACAATATCACTAATTTTGTCAAAAAGAAACTTGGGATTTCTCTTGTTTTTTGATATGAGTCTAGAAAAATATTTGATCTAACAGTTTTCATTTGTCATTTAAGGAGTTTGCTTTTCTTCCATAGTCGTCCCGTTTTGCGGCATATTCTCCTTAAGTTTAAGATAGACTCTTTTATCCAAGGGCATGTCTTCTTTTGTAAAGCCGAGCTTGTTTTAATAGCTGTAAACAGCTTTTACAGCTTTGATATTCTTTGACACTAGATATCAGGTGAAGGGATTAAATGTAAAGGTTTCTGTGTCCCATTTACACTAACCAGTATGTGAGATAGTCAGACTCAAATGTCAAGGAAGGTGGTGGGAAGCAGACTACGCAGACATTTCAGGTTTCCAAAGGTGAGCAATTTATTTACAGTGAACTTAATTTAATGTGAAACTTCCCCCAAATCAACTGTATTAACAAAACTCAACAGACCATGGCTCTGGTAACACAGCTCACCTCTCCTCTCTCTTGGATCTGGTAGAGACTGGCTTTAAATAGGGCCATCAATTTCCCTCCAATTGCCCCGCCAGTACCACTCACTCAAACTGAGGCATCTAAAACTCTACACAGATGATCTAAAACACAAAACCTCTTCACACTTCTAACATGCACATTTACACAACTAAATGGCAGTATTGATGAAAAGAAACACATTCAACAAATCCATTTAAACCTTAACACAAACAAAAGGAAGCATCTCTATGGACAAACAAACCCCTCCACTTGGTTTGACCTGCTGATGTCATGTGTGTCAATAAAGATCTAACAGAATCAATCATGGCATCGTTAATGATAAAATGTTCTCAAATATTTGCAGTGATTTAAGTTAAAAATAAATACATTAAGGAGGCATCCTTGTCAGATGCCCTGGGGCGCACTTGCATAAGCGAGGCTGCCATATCGCACCATCGGCCCTTCTGGCCAACACCGGTAGGTGAAGCATCTCGCCCAAGGACACAACAACCGAGACTGTCCGAGCCGGGGCTCCAACCGGCAACCTTCCGATTACAAGACGAGCTGCCAACTCTTGAGCCACGATCGCCTCGTGTTTAATTTGGCCACCAGAGGGGAGTAAAACATAATTACAAGATATTCTGCTACTGGGCATATATCTATATTGGTCATTTCATCAAGTCCCATCTAGTATATAATGTTAAAAAATGTAAATAAGATGGAATTCACAGCTGGAAATTGTAAATTATTTCTGAGCAGTAGAATATTAAAATTATCTATATAAATTAAGAAGCTGTAATTTGAAAATGCTGAGAATTTTGACTTAGACTTTTTGACCACATGAGAACTAAAATGAACAAGAAATATATAATTATTACAACTAAAACGTAAAAATGATTCATGATGTATCAGGATTTTGCCTCTATATGATCTTATGACCTGTACACTAAATTTGGATTTGACCTAGCTAGTAACAGGAAATTTGCAACACTGAAAGCATGGTTACATGTTTTAAGCTGCAGCTCACAAAGCTCAGCTGCTGCCCCCAGTTATGAGTTTAAATAAATCGTTAATCATGATCTTTTCCCTCTCAGCACTTTCACTTGGCCTTGGGCTGTTTTGACTGAGCTACACAGTATGTTTCAAATGTTGTAAATAACCAAAGTCTTGAACTGGGAGTGATTTGGTTGTATTATTGGTTTGTTTGTTGGTGATATATTTCCATGTAGATGAATGAAGACAGATTCATTCTTACCTTTTCCAAATGACTGTGAGGTCCAGCACGTCTGTGCTTTTCTGCCTCTTCCTGCGATCACCCCAGTGATTTTCCCTCGGTCTGAAATCTCACCTAATCTTGTGTAATTGTGAGTCATCTGGCAGCTAACCACTCTTACTAGACTGGATCACATCATCTCAACAAGAACTGAGACTTGTTAAGTAGTTAAGTTTCATGCAGATCGTATACAGGGAGTGCAGAATTATTAGGCAAATAAGTATTTTGTCCACATCATCCTCTTCATGCATGTTGTCTGACTCCAAGCTGTATAGGCTCGAAAGCCTACTACCAATTAAGCATATTAGGTGATGTGCATCTCTGTAATGAGAAGGGGTGTGGTCTAATGACATCAACACCCTATATCAGGTGTGCATAATTATTAGGCAACGTCCTTTCCTTTGGCAAAATGGGTCAAAAGAAGGACTTGACAGGCTCAGAAAAGTCAAAAATAGTGAGATATCTTGCAGAGGGATGCAGCAGTCTCAAAATTGCAAAGCTTCTGCAGCGTGATCATCGAACAATCAAGCGTTTCATTCAAAATAGTCAAGAGGGTTGCAAGAAGCGTGTGGAAAAACCAAGGCGCAAAATAACTGCCCATGAACTGAGAAAAGTCAAGCGTGCAGCTGCCAAGATGCCACTTGCCACCAGTTTGGCCATATTTCAGAGCTGCAACATCACTGGAGTGCCCAAAAGCACAAGGTGTGCAATACTCAGAGACATGGCCAAGGTAAGAAAGGCTGAAAGACGACCACCACTGAACAAGACACACAAGCTGAAACGTCAAGACTGGGCCAAGAAATATCTCAAGACTGGTTTTTCTAAGGTTTTATGGACTGATGAAATGAGAGTGAGTCTTGATGGGCCAGATGGATGGGCCCGTGGCTGGATTGGTAAAGGGCAGAGAGCTCCAGTCCCACTCAGACGCCAGCAAGGTGGAGGTGGAGTACTGGTTTGGGCTGGTATCATCAAAGATGAGCTTGTGGGGCCTTTTCGGGTTGAGGATGGAGTCAAGCTCAACTCCCAGTCCTACTGCCAGTTTCTGGAAGACACCTTCTTCAAGCAGTGGTACAGGAAGAAGTCTGCATCCTTCAAGAAAAACATGATGTTCGTGCAGGACAATGCTCCATCACACGCGTCCAAGTACTCCACAGCGTGGCTGCAAGAAAGGGTATAAAAGAAGAAAAACTAATGACATGGCCTCCTTGTTCACCTGATCTGAACCCCATTGAGAACCTGTGGTCCATCATCAAATGTGAGATTTACAAGGAGGGAAAACAGTCCACCTCTCTGAACAGTGTCTGGGAGGCTGTGGTTGCTGCTGCACGCAATGTTGATGGTGAACAGATCAAAACACTGACAGAATCCATGGATGGCAGGCTTTTGAGTGTCCTTGCAAAGAAAGGTGGCTATATTGGTCGCTGATTTGTTTTTGTTTTGGAATGTCAGAAATGTATATTTGTGAATGTGGAGATGTTATATTGGTGTCACTGGTAAAAATAAATAATTGAAATGGGTATATATTTGTTTTTTGTTAAGTTGCCTAATAATTCTGCACAGTAATAGTCACCTGCACACACAGATATCCCCCTAAAATAGCTAAAACTAAAAACTACTTCCAGAAACATTCAGCTTTGATATTAATGAGTTTTTTGGATTCATTGAGAACATGGTTGTTGTTCAATAATAAAATTATTCCTCAAAAATACAACTTGCCTAATAATTCTGCACTCCCTGTATGATTTAATTATGTTCATTTCAGAAACATGTTTTCTTCAAACTCCTGTAAATGTAACAGGCATCCAGTTTCTCTTTTTTGAGTGAGTGATTAAGAACAAACAGATGTTTCTATATGGAAACACTCTGATTGTTCTTCAGTCCATCGTCTGATTAACCTGACGTTCATATTTCTGAGTGGAACTAAATGATTCCTCCATCATTTCTGTTCTCTCTGTATTCAAGTGCACCATTTGGACTTCTGTTGTTTCTGTTTGATAACTTTAAGTATTAAAAAACAAACCCAGTCTTCCACGTGTCACTTTACACCTGATCCCAGTGATATTTCATTCATTTCTGATAAAGTCCAATGGTGTTCATTTATCTGTGCTTAGAGAATTAAAGGCAAACAGTGTTCTGTAAACTTCATTTATAACTTAAATTCTGTGCCAGTAGCTCCTTAATATGACTTTAGTTTGATCAACCTGCAGCAGGTTTCTGCTCAGACTCTGCCACACACACATGTTCTGACCCTGCTGATTCCTGCAGGTCATTTAAAGGAGAGCAGCCTGTGAGTTTAAAGAAAAAAGAACATTTCGGGTCAGATTTACTAACGTCTGCAGCAGCACAAAGACTTCTTTAGATGGTAAAAAGCTGACGGATTTACTGACGAGGCTCAGAGTCAGTTTGGGACTGAAAGCTGTGGACACGAGGATTTTTGTGTCCTTATGTGTTTGTAAGAGTTTCACTTTCAGGAGGAGAAGATTTAAACGAGTCACACAAATGTGAACTACAATGTCTGTGACACACAATTTATGCAAACTGCATGAAATCTGACCTGAAGAAATCCAGTCTTCTGCCTGTTGTGGTTGTTACTAGGGATGGGTATCGAAAACCGGTTCTTGTTGAGAACCGGTTCCCACTGTTTCAATTCCTTGGAAGTGTTTGCCATTTTTGCAAACGATTCCCTTATCGATTCCAGTCGCCCCGAATGACGTCACCGCGTTGCGGAGCGTCATTTACCTGGCAGGAAACACGGCGCGTAAGCGGCTCAAATGCTCAAAAGCTTGGTCATACTTTACGAGAACAGATGACAACAGGGCAACTTGCAATACTTGCAAAGTAGATGTTTCATTTAAGGGAGGAAACACTACGAATATGCAAAAGCATTTGCTCACAAAAGACACGATGACCTTAAATGAATGTCGTGTTTTTAATTCCGCTCCGGACTCGTGAATCTCAACCAGCAGCAGCGGTAACATTTGCACGTCCTCGCCCGTTAATGCGGCAGGTAAATAATCAACTAACAGTGCATATTATGTTAGTGCGATCTGCCTTATTACAAACCTGCCATTACTGTGCATTTAGGTGACCGTGATGAGAGACAGAGTCTGGCTCAGATGCTGGCAGTTCTCGCTGCAGTCTGCCGGTAGCGTCTCCTTTCAGGCAGGATAGACGAATGTCACCGAGCAGTGACTCAGTTTGTGGTCAAAGGCTTGAACACATTTGCCACAGCAGATGATTTTCAGTAAGTGAATGTGTTTAATTGTAGGCAGGGACATTACTGGATATTCTTGTGTAATTGCTACAGAATCATTTATGTTATACTTTGTTGTTGCTACAGAAGAATATTTATTTTATTATTTTACATTTACAATTTTTTTTCCTGGGGATCCTGTGACACCCATTGAAGAGCCGTAGGCTGGATCTCTTAAGATCTCACTGTTGGGTTTGTAAGGCCATGTTACTCCTAAATTTCTATCTTGTTCAAAGAGACGATATAAAACAAAGTTCTAAGCTAATCGACCTTAGTGTTCTCCTTTTTTAAATATCGATAAGAGAATCGATAAAGAATCGAATCGTTAAACAGAATCGAAAGTGGAATCGGAATCGTGAAAATCTTATCAATACCCATCCCTAGTTGTTACAGCTGCTCGTAGGAGAGTTTGTTTGTAGGAGGTGGAGATGTTCTCAGATCAAGTGCGTAATCGTCTCTTTGTGTAGACGCTAAAATCTGTGAGCCAAAACTCTCTGCTCTGAAACTCTTCACTCAGTCCTCACGCTGAGAGTTTAGAGGCTGAACTTCTTGTTCCTCCATAACACTGTTTTCATGAAACAGCAGAAATGAGCTTGTGTTTCTCAGCAGTGCGCACACAGAGAACCGATCCTCTCTGCTCAGTCTGAACAAATCAAAGTGAAACGTCAGTGAAAACACAGCTGCTGATCAAACTGTGTCAGATTAATGCCTCAGTGTTTCACTGTGAGGTTAAAAAATACATAAAAATGATTTAAAGAAGTAGGAGGCAGATTTTCACAATAAGAGCACTTTGTTTTTAATTCAGTTAATGTCAAACTGTCATCAACACCTCTGTGTTGTCTCCGTCTCTGAGCAGATTCAGGCATTACTCAAATAATAAAGGCTTTCTTTCACTATTATACTTTTCATTAGTCTCCAGGTTGATGATTATAAACAGAATTATTAAAGTTTTTATCATTTCAGGCTGAAAATCAACATGAATTTGGTTCTAATCAAAGAAGCTCCTTTAATGTGTGTCATTAAAATCCTCACACAGGCTTAAAAAGGCGACATTAACATTAAAATAAATGAAAGAAGCTTCAGCTGAGAGCTTCATGCAGTCATCATCAGCAGCTCATAGCAGTCACAGCTCTTTATTACGCAGCTTTGCAGGAATTAAAGTGGCTGAAGTGTCAGAGTTTGTGTGAGAAGCTGCTTCATGGACAGCTG
Organism: Maylandia zebra; assembly: GCF_041146795.1. NCBI lineage: Eukaryota > Metazoa > Chordata > Actinopteri > Cichliformes > Cichlidae > Maylandia > Maylandia zebra. The sequence goes on from NC_135170.1 coordinate 1,192,037, forward strand.
TACACACGTCTTTATTATTTCTTCATAAATCAAACACACAGGTTTGTCTGTAGATGATTTAAAGTGTGTCGTTGTGCAGTTAAAGCTGTTGGTGTGACGCCCTGACCTCCTGTGAATGAAACAGCCAATCAGATCCATCAGAGAGAGAGCAGGAAGTGTTGTGTGTTTGTGACAGAACAAGGAAACAGTGATGATGATGAACATAAAGATCCTCTGATGACGTGCTTGTGTTTCCTGTTACAGTAACGCTTGTTCATCTGTTGCTCTCCTACACTTTCCTATTGTTGAGATTATTCTGTTATCATATGTTACCTTATATATGTAATCAAAGTAGTTGAATTATGATACTGCTGTAGATCATATTATACCCTTTAATATAGAGTGTGTGATCAGTATGTAGTTTAGTCCTCATTATACTTTTGAGTTAAAAGAACATAATCATTTTGTAGTTCATTAGATAAATGTGCATCACTCTGTATCCTTGATCGGCTGTGAATGTCTTATACTGTTTTCTTGACATGCTTTACTGCTGAATCATCAAGAGAAGGTTGTAAGCAGGAGACTTGGTGTCTAGGGAGATAGACAACATTCCATACCCCCACCTTTGCAGGGAGCAGAGAAGACAGGGAGCCGAGGTCATAATTTAGGCGCCGTAAGAGAGAAAGAATGTGAATGTTTAGGCTTTTACGACTAGGTGGGGGCCACTAGAGAGTATAAAAAGCTGAGTAACCCGTCACCATTTTGAGACATGCTGCTGACCCTCTGCAGGCATCTCTCCCGTCCGGACGTTGTAATGCTCTTATGTGTTGAATTGTATGGAAATAAATGATTGTTGATTGAGCATTTATACACCGAGTATTGTCCTTCCTTCAGCCCAAAGATTCAAAGAATTGGGATTTTTAACAACTATAAATAAAGGAGAAAAAGTCCGTTTAGTTTCATTTCCTAGAGCTCAGAGTTACACTTCACATTCCTGCAGTCACATCAGAATCAGATCAGAATCAGAAACTTTATTGTCATTGTCATGAGAACAACGAAATTAAGAATGGTCCCCGATCATTGCATCATCCCTAGCAATATCAAAATATAAATAAAACAATAAAATTCAATAAATAAAATAGATAGAATACTTAAAATACTAATAAGATATAACAGTAAAACATTCACATACATTCCCACACACATGCTTCAGGCCGTGCATAGATTAACACAAGAGTGGCGTGATGGACATTTTTTTGTAGTATTCAGATGTGTTATTGCAGTTGGATAACAGCTGTGTTTGAGTCTATTAGTCCTTGCTCTGATTGCCCTGTACCGTCTGCCTGAGGGCAACAGTTCGAACAGGGAGTGGCCAGGATGTGAGGTGTCTTTTATGATGTTTTGGGCCTTTTTAAAACAGTGGGCGTTGTGTAGAACTTCCAGTGTGGGGAGAGGGCAGCCAGTGATCTTTTGGGCGGTGTTAATGATCCCTTGGAGTGCTTTCCTCTGAGCCCCTGTGCAGCTAGTGTACCAAATACATATGCAGTAAGTTAGAACACTCTCAATGGTGGCTCTGTAGAAGGACACCAGCAGTCTCTGTGTGATGTTATTCCTCCTGAGAATTCTCAGGAAGTACAGTCTCTGTTGGGCCTTTTTCAGCAGCTCGGAGGTGTTCACACTCCAGGAAAGGTTCTCCTCTATATTGACTCCCAGGAAGCGGAAGCTTGCCACCCTTTCTACACAGTCCCCATTTATGAATAGTGGTTGGATCTCTGCCTTTTTCCTTCTGAAGTCTATTATGAGTTCTTTGGTTTTTGAAGTGTTGAGGAGGAGGTTATTGGCCTTACACCATGACGTCAGCTGCTCCACCTCGTCTCTGTACGTAGACTCGTCTCCCTTGGAAATGAGCCCCACCACTGTGGTGTCATCTGCAAATTTCACAAAGATGTTGCTGTGGTGGCGAGGAGTGCAGTCGTGTGTGTAGAGAGAGTAGAGCAGTGGACTGAGCACACAGCCCTGGGGTGAGCCAGTGCTGAGACTCAGGGCTGAGGATGTGTGATGGCCAACTCTGACTCTCTGTCTACGGCCCGAGAGGAAGCTGTTGATCCACATGCAGGTGCTGTATGGAAGCCCCAGGTCTTGTAGCTTGGCCACCAGTTTGTGTGGAAGGATGGTGTTAAAAGCTGAGCAGTAATCCACGAAGAGCATCCGCACATAGCTACCATGCTCTTCCAGGTGAGTTAATGCAGCATGGAGTGCTGTGGCTACAGCGTCTTCCGTGGATCGGTTTGCTCTGTAGGCAAACTGGTGTGGATCCAGGCTGCGGGGCAGGGCTGCTGTGATGTGTCTGCGGACCAGCTTCTCAAAGCATTTCATTACCACTGGGGTGAGTGCCACCGGTCTGTAGTCATTCAGGCCGGTGATGTGGGGCTTCTTAGGCAAGGGGACTATGGTGGAGGACTTCAGGCAGAGTGGGACAGTCGCCTGTGCGAGGGATTTGTTGAAGATCCTGGTGAAGATCCCAGCCAGCTGTCCTGCACAATCCCTCAATATTCGACCTGGCACACCATCAGGACCCGCCGCCTTCCTCGGGTTAACAGCCTGCAGCATGCGCCTCACCTCGTGCTCTTCCAGGGTGAGGGTGGTGCTGCTATGGGTGGCGTGTTGCTGCTGTGGCTCCAATACCTCCGGTACCCTGGTCTCAAAGCGGGCAAAGAAGATATTCAGCTCCTCTGCCAGCTCCAGGTCACCGTCCGCAGCTCCGAGATTGATCTTATAGTTGGTTAGGTGCTGGATGCCTTGCCACACCTGCCGGCTGGTATTACTCTTCAAATGGTCCTCGATCCTCCTCCTATAGTCCCCCTTTGCCTCTCTGATGCCTCTCTTCAGGTTGGATCGGGCTGTGGTGTAGTAATCCCTGTTGCCAGACCTGAACGCAATGTTCCTCTCCTTCAGCAGCTGCCCAAACTAAAGCTTCACTTTGGTCCAACATCTACATGTTAACATGAAACACAGACAGACTCAGAACATCTGGAACATCTGCACTTTGACCCAAACTGTTATAGCAGGATATTTTCTACATATTTCTTATGTTGGACCTGTTTGAACTGTAAACGACCTGTAATCATCTGTAAATGGTGTGAGACACACTGAGGCCACCTACAGGGCAGCTGGGGAACAGCAGGGATCTGAAATCATATGAGACGTTAGTGAGTGAGAAGAACAAACGGACTTAAGATGGCTCGAAGTGATCAAAGTTGATCTAAAACAGAAGATAAATCCACTGATTCTTTGTAAAGTTCATCTGCTGCTCACATGAATCCATGAAAGATTTATTTCACTGAATGTTTCTTCAAAGCTCATTTCAACCTGTTGAAGTCATGAATGAAAGTGCAGACTGAGAGTGGATCACATGATGTTTGAGGTGTGTCATGTGACATGTTCAGTATTGTCACACATGTCTAGATTGTCCCTGATATCATAACTGCTCAAACACTGATGATTATATTTGAAGAATTATTCCTGATGGCAGCAAAGTTTGAATGGAGCTCTCTGTCTGTGCTGATTTGTCGCCCTCTGGAGGTCAAAGCACAAACCTACAGGGCAGGTGAGGAACAGCAGGGATCTGAAATCATACGAGATGTTAGTGAGAAGAACAAACGGACTTAAGATGGCTCGAAGTGATCAAAGTTGGTCTAAAACAGAAGATAAATCCAAAGCAGCATCAGATGAATGTTACCATTTCCAGTTACGGCGCCCTTCATCTAATATGGAAATGTGTTGTTGTTTTTTTTTGCCGTGTTGTTGTTCTTCCTATTGTGTTTAGGCCAGAGATGCTCTTCAAACAGCTGACAGACATGACCACATTACAAGAACATGGTGTGAGTCCGATTTGATATTCCAGTCAACGCTGAGAGACCTTAACCAGGAAGTCAGAGGTCAGCTGATGCTGCGAGCAGGAAGTGAACCAAGGGAAAGGTCCACTCTACTCAATCTCAAAGAAAATATGCTGGTGTTTGTTGATGTTGATGGTACAATAAAAATATATAATATAATAAATAATAAAATATCATGTGATGATGAGATGTGTTGTTGGTGTTTGTATTTTCTGTAAATGTCTTTTTTAATGTAAATGCTTTGTTCCAGACGGACAGGGAATCAGTTGCTGTACGATGACATCATCTTGATGTTGACGAGGAGGGCGAGAAAAACTAGTTTTGTCCTGCAGATGGCGATCTTGCACCGTGTTCAGAGAGCCGACACTTTGATGGTGCTGCTCTACTCAGCTTACTTTAGCCTGGGTTGGACTCTATATGAGCAGCTTCCACTCTGGTTTCACTCTTAAACACACTTGTTTGATTTCACTTGTAAAAGTTGAAGAATAAATATTTTATTACAAAATTATTTGTTGATGCATTTTTTTAGGGTCAAATATCTTGTTTGATTTGAGGAATGAACTGTTAGGGTGGAAAAAGTGAATCAGGTTAAAATAGTGGTGCTTTATATCAGTGAAGATGTATAATGTAATTTAAAATGTTGATGATGGGTTGTAGTGGGCTTGTACTTACAAAACTGCCTCATTTTATTGGAACGATCCACAGTTGCATCCATTCACGGATGACATCTGACATCATTTGACATCTGGTCTGAACACGTTTGTACACAAGATGCCTCAGTTCTGGATGTTCCCACAGACTCCTCTGTGCACCTAAAGAAAAGGTCAAGGGTCAGCAGCACATGTAGTTGGGACAAGTCTTCATTTACAAACAACAGTCGCATAAACTACACAATGATTTTCCTCCAATGACGACTTTTCACTTGCAGAAATGGTCCTGTGTGATTTCCAGGCTGTGATATAAAAACTAGTTCCTAATGGCAGCGACTCACTCAGTAAACATGTGTTTCCTTCACCAACCTCACACACAGATCCAATAAGATCAGGAAGTGGGCAGTATAGTACAATATGTGTTATTCTGTGCTGCACTGCCCAAACTAAAGATCTGCTGAAGTGTTGGAAATGATCCAGATGTTTATTTTGGACGATACAGCAGAAGATCAGACATGAAAGTGGAGATAACACAGAAGACCTGCAGCAAAGGTCAGAGGTCAGACTGGGCCCTGGATTCAACAATGAGCCAATGATCATCAAGCAGTGACTAAAGCAGAGCCCTGACGTTCTGACATTCATCACACAGTCAGAACAAATGTCTGCTGATGACTTCATCTCATGAAACGACTGATAGATGTCAGTTCATTGATCAGCTGAGCTGCTGATCTTCATCGTCACAGAAACATTCAGCTTGTTTCAATCAGTAAATAACTCCCACTACTCCCAGTTTGAACTGTTCCCACTCAAAATGCTGTGAGAACAATGATCATTGTAGAACTTCACAAACATCACGTGTTGTTTTCCACATGTAAGATCAGCAAACACACAGAAACTTCCTGTTGCCACACACGGCCTCTAAAATCTCTTCCACGCTTTCTGTCTGAAGTCCACTCTCTGTGTCGGATCCACAGGAAACAACAAGATCTTATTAACATGGTTTTCAATGTGTCTCCTTCCAAAAAGTCCAACCAATGAACAAATGTGTGTATTTGTGGAGGCCGAACAAAAGCATGACACATTTCTCTGTTTCTATAAACTGGAGTCAAACACAAACATGAAGAGTTTCACTGACAGACTCCAAAATGCCCCCACAGTGGATCAAAGGGAAATCCTACAGTGTGGCCAGAGACTCTTAATGGCTCCAACATCAACACATCCACAATGTTGGATCCAGTTCTGCCTCACAGAGTTACTAAGACACACCCTCTGCAGCATCACAACAGCTCCACCTGCTTCACCTGCCTCCTCAGCATCTGTACACCTGAAGAGAAAAGAAAGGCTCCAACAGCTCAAATCTACAAAGGATTCATGAAGTTTCATCCAACAATAACATGTTTGCCTTCCACAGTGTGCTGTTAGACACCACTGTACCTCTGCCATTTCAAAAAGAGCAGCTTGGGAACATTTTGGCTCCAAACACTTTGTGTTTAAGTTCTTTGTTTTCTTTGTGAAGCCGACAACATCTGGAGCTTTGTGACTCATAGAAACATCATTTTGTTCTTTCGATGACAGCAGATTGGGACTGAAGAATCAATCACTATCAAACCAATAAAGACAAACATGCTGATTTTACAGGAACTTTGTTGGAGAAGCTGCAAAGACATGAAACTGGTGGAGATCCCAAACCAGTTGATAGTGCTGGTTATTCCAAATAAAGCTGTTTCCCTTTGAGATGAAATGACTTTGTGTCCTGATATATAATAAAGATGTTGTTGTTTTTGAGCCCCTGTATTAAAAGTAGTTTAAAGTCAGCTTGAGTTTGATGTCTTTATGTCAAAGCTGCTCATGATGTTGAGCTGCTGATGGAATAAAAACAATATAAAAGCATGTAGTCCAGACTTAAATGTAGCCTGTTGTTAGCTGAGGTCCACACACAGTGTTTGACAGTGTAAAGTGTGTGAAAGGGCTGCTGGTGGAGCTCACTAGGATGAGCAGGTGACCACGAGGTGGAGAGCAGCTGGCCTGGCTTTGACCCGGGCCACGCCCCCTTTCTCTCTGCTTTGCTGTCACTTATCTTCACTGCTCTGTCCAATAAAGCTGAAAAAGGCCCCGAATCAAAGAAATCTGCTGCAGCCTCTGAAACGTCTTCTGTTTCCTTCCCGACGGCTTTTTCACCGTCAGCCCATCAGACAGTCCAGCAGCATTTATGATGATGTCATGATGTTGAAGAGGCTGCTACGGTGGCCTCCCATGACCCCCAGCCTCATCACAGCTGAGATGCAGACATTTGAAAACATTCAGCAGACAACTGAATAACAGTCCAACACAACAGTCTGTGTGCAGACACACACTGACCTTTCATATAGTCAAACACAGCTGGCTGAGTCATTTCTCTGTGAGTCTAAAGTGAATCTAGTATTTGAAAGTCCACTTCCTGTATTTGTTGTTGAAGACTTCTTCAGCTTCTTCTCAAGGACATCAGCTGCTTGTTTGGCAGCAGAGGCAGTTAAGAAGCTTCCTGAAAAACACTGAACAGTGAGTTCACTGTGGCATATGACAGATTCAGCTTTCTGTGTGCAAATGTGTCTGTGTCGACCTTTCAAATGCTGTTGAATCCAAAACATCAGCGGCTCCTCGGCTGCTCACTTCATGCACTTCTGTCTGTGTGACAGTCCAATGACATCACAGCTGTTTCCAGCCCCAGTGTCTCAGGACTGGACACCTTTAAACATGTCGAGGATCAAACAGCGTCCAGCTAAACACACATGAAACTATCAGAGCTGACAATCATTCCAATAACATCTAATGGTTCATGTATGTAGACACAGGACTACAAGGAAATGGCTCTCAGCATCTGGCTGTGGGAACACATGAGTCCCTGTTTGTGTTCAGATTGTGTGCATGTTTTAGACGTGTGTCACATGTAGAAACACAACAATCCCACAATGACACACAGATGTGTTTGACACAGCTGTGCAGCTGTAAGTTGTTTCTAATGATTCATTGAAGCTCTTCTAACATTCTGGAGACGATCAGTACATGAATCTGTTCAACACGACAACAATTTGACTTCAGTGTGAACGTTTGCATTAAATAACCTTCTTCATCCAGCTGACAGCATCTTCATCCTATGATGTGAACAGTTCCTCCTGTTGATGACAAACCTCTGACAGGATCTGCTTGAGGAGCTTTTTCATGTGCAGCTCTCTGAGCTCAGGGCTGAGCTGCTGTTTCCTTAGTAGAACCTCGGACCATTTCGTGGCCTTTGCGTTTTTTAATTCCACGCCATTTCCACTGTGTTTAATGGAGTATAGCCAAATTTTCAAACATGTATTTTTTTCCCATTTTATTTTAAAATTTCAGTCTGAGTTTTTTAAATGAGCTTAAATGGCTGAATAAAAGGCATACATCCACTATCGAACCTTGTGGCCGATTTCTGCCCCTTGAAACCCATTATAAACGCTATTTTTCACTGCAAATTAATTACGGTCAAAGGGATCGTCGATGTTTTTAAGTTTCATTTTCATTTTGGAGGAGGCCTTAGAGTTGTAATTTTTTTATTTGTCCACCGAGTGGCGCCCTTGCTTCACATTTGACCCCTGCTGGAAAACAGCGGGCTGCTTAGACAGACCTGCGGAAAATGAAGCCTGATTCCCGGCGTGCAGCAGCGGCTTCGCCCGCTGATCGGGCGGGACCATTTTCGGTCCCTAGGACCGTGAGAGGGTGCTTTTTTTTTTTTAGTCAACAGGAAATGACGTATTTGTTGTCACGTGGTATCGGACGTGTGTGCTGGAAAAAGCAGTCCCCGGTGATCGTGCCCCGGTCATCGTCGCGACTTACCCCGGGAAGATGCACTTATTTCGGCCTAGAGGAGGAGCATTTGCCGCCTGGAGACCATTTTCTGGTCCTGAAAAAAAAAAAAAAGGCGATCGAAATGACTGTTTGTGCCAATCTTTAGTCCATCTAAAGGCCTAATTATAATAACAATTGAATATTACCTCAAATGTTTTTTTTGGAAAATATTCAAGTTTTATGTTTTTTGGGGCAAAAAAAGCAGTGCGCTCATGTGACGAAACCGGGATATAAAGGGTTAAAATCCGCGAAATGTAATTAAAACTTGACATGAATATTTCAAGGAGAAGTAGGTCTAAAAGATTGGCTAATTTAAAGTGGAATAAAATATTAATATATAAATTTTTTATAGCACTTTTTGGGCGTGATCGATTAGGACCGATAGTGTGTGCATTTTATGAAATGCGCTCCTGCAAAAAAACATAAAAGGCGATCGAAATGACTGTTGGTGCCAATCTTTAGTCCATCTAAAGGCCTAATTATAATAACAATCAAATATTACTTCAAATGTTTTTTTTGGAAAATATTTTGTTTTTTTGTTTTTTGGGGCTAAAAAAACAGGGCGCTCATGTAATAAAACTGGGATTTAAAGGGTTAAAACAATGAAAATATAATTAAAACTTGACATGGATATTTTAAGCAGAAGTAGTTTTAAAAGATTGACTAATTTAAAGTAGAAAAAAATATTGATATATAACATTTTTAGAGCACTTTTGGGGCGGGACCATTTTTGGTCCCGAGGTTCACGAAAGGATGGGATTTTGAGGTTCTACCAAAGGTTAAGAGCTGCTGCCTCCTCGCTGGACTTGTTCTCCTCTTCTTCTCCTAATGACACCATTTCTGCTTCATATTAAATTCAATAAAGATGCTGACATGTTTCTGTAGGAACAACATCATTGAATCTATAACAACTGGAGCCAAACCAGTGGCTCTGCTGGGATCACTGGTGAGCCAACACTTCCTTGTTGATGCAGATTTCAGGGCTTCCTTTTGCTCCTCCGTTATAACTGTTCTCTCTTCTCAACACATGATGACACAAAGGAATCAGCAGTGACAAAGATGATGCTGAAGAGAAGCACACACTTCACACATATAACAGAGCAGTGCAGTTACACACACCTCTGCTCGACATCAGGCCTCAAACAAAGACACAAAACACTAACTTGACTCTAAACAGAAGAAACGAGCAGCTGTTTCTGTTCTGTGCTTATTTATATTTGACACACATGCTTCTCTTTGTGCAAACACACATCGCACTATAAGGGTAACCTCGCACACAATGATTGGACAGCACAGTGATGATGCTGGGAGATCCTATACGCAGCAACACAGAAACACTGAGAACTTTAAACAATGATGGAAAGTGTTATAAATGACTTGTTGGCCTCTGATCTGTCACAAACAGCTGAAACGTGTCTCTCATGAGTCACATGAAGGTTTTTGACAGAAAGGACAAAAAGTAGCTGCAGTCAGTTTGTGTCATTTTTATATTTATTCATCTGGGAGAAAAATCTGAGGGACATTAAAATGTGTTTTCAACAGAGACAAGAACATGAATATAACAGAACAGGTAAATGAACATGTTTCAAGTAAACAGCTGGACTGATCAGGTCCAAACACAGAGTGATAAACTTGTCAAACAGCTGTCATATCTTTATATAGAAGCTCTTTATAAATGCTGCTCACTGCAGTCTGTTTACTAATAATGTCAAAGTGTTAGAAACACAGAAACATCAGAATGGTCTTTGTTCACAGAAACCTGTCTGGGATCCTTTGTTGTTCTTTTGATGCAGAGTTACATTATAAATATAAAGAGTTATTTCAGAGTCTCATCAGTTTTCCTGCATGTCTTTATTTAACACATCAGCAGGGCTGAAGCTCTCATGTTAAACACACACTGATCTATGGACACGTTCATGTGTTTCTAACAGAACCAGGCTGTTATCAGCCTGCACTAACATGATGTCACACACACTGAATGTAACAGTGACAGTTTACATCATCACACAATCAGCTGTGATTGTTTCACTGTCATCAAACGAGTCAACAGGAAGTAGAATCAATAGAAACCAATCATTTACTGACAGCATGTCTGATGGAAATAAGTGCAGATTATGTATGAAGTCTAACTGCACACAGTAACTGTGTTACAATAAGGACTTAACAGCGCCCTCTGCTGGAGTGTTTCAGTACTGCGTTAACTAGAATACACCACCTCCTCCTCACACCACCTGCTACAGCTCTACTCTTCTATGACTACAGTCATCCACAGCACTGATGTGAGGTCACATGGTTCATATGTAAGGAGCACAGCTGACCTCAGGTCAGTTTAATGACTGTGAGCAGCAGCTGTGTTATTGTCACTGTGACAGGGAGACACTCTCAGACACAGCGCTCATGTCAGCTTGTTCTCATGCAGGAGGATCAGGAGCTCCATGTTTGTCTTTCTGTTTGAATCATGATGTGTTTGTGCCATCAGAGTCTGTCATGAGTACTCAGGGTTTCACAGCAGCTCTTCTGGATGCTGACGAGGACTCCAACCTCATGTTTCACCTCTCTGAGCTTCTGATGTCTGTGAACACTCGTGTTTCTTCTCTGGGCTCATCTGGACAAAAACACCTTTCTGTGTTTGGCTGCAGCCTCATTCTGACTGACAGGAAGTGTGTTATCCATGAGCTGCACTTCTGTGAGGAAGTTTCCTGCTGTGTTTCCTGTCTGTGGACAAACACGAGTGTTCCAGCTGAGGACTTGCTTCCTTCCACCTGTCCATACAGGACATCACGCTGTCTGCAGCTCTGTAAATGCAGCTCCAGGTCCTTCCACGTGCTGCTCTGTATTTGTGCAGTTTGTAGTGTGTCCTGGGAAACGTAGCACACATGGTGTTCTTCTGCTGTTTCCTCCTTTCACTGAGTGTGAAACACTGACGCTGTGCTGTTGTTCACAGAGGGGAGCTGATTCTAGCTGCAGCTGGACTCTGTCATCTAACTGAATGTGTTGGTGCTGATCACGGGGCTCTGAGGGGGGAGCAGCAGGAGGACTCTGGATGCTGACGTCAGTGTATCTGTGGAAGCTCCCACAGCGTGTCTGTCATTCAATATTGTGCTGTATATTGTATCTATGCAAAGATGAACAGACTGTGTGTTCACTGGTCTCTGTGCTGCAGCTCTGATGTCATCATCACTCCCTCCTCCACCCTCAGCAGTCCCAGCATGCTGCTGTGGTGCACCCCACCCTCACTCTACACCTGAGCCACAGACCACACCCTCCACCTCAATATACACCACAGTTTTCTCTGCTGTGGAAATGAGATCAGGAGGAAATCATCATTATTATTATTTAATAAACGCTCACATTAATGTGGGCTTATTTGTTTCATATTAGAAACATTAGTTGAGTGTTTTTAGTATAAAATGGTCAAAGTCCCTCTTTTTGCTCCTCCCCTCACCTGTGGATGGGCGGTGCTGTTACCGTGGTGACAGCTTGGATGTGTTTCAGTCCTGCCTGGTTATCACTGCAGGAATCTTTCACATTTATTACAGGTAATAACTCTGATTTTTCTGTGTATTATGAACCAAATGTATCCTGATACACACAGAGATGGATGAGCAGAGGTTGTTTTTGCAGTTTATGTAGTTACTATGGACTTAATGCATACATATTATTAAAATTAGGGCTATAACAGTTGTATTGATGTATAGCAACTTGAAATGCTCCCACAAATGGCTCCACAGCATGTAAAAATATAACAAAAGCTCTGGCGGACTTGGTTCTGTGGTCAGTCTTAAAGGGTGAAGTTAAACTCTGTAATCTTCACTGTGTCACAGAGTTCAGTGAGTCCCGTTATTCACAGTATCAATCAGATCATCAGAGAACAGCTGATCAGCAATCAGTGGTGCCAACAGCGCCTCCTGTGGTGAGAGGATGCAATAATGCAATGTAGCATTTTTCCACTCAACACTTGCAGTCATGGAAACTGTCTGTTGGATCAGCACAGGGACACTGAGGAACCAGTATGCCAGACTGTAAACCCAGGATAAAGAGTTTGAGTGAATGTGGTGTTGAAGGTGTGGAGGTGGATCAGAGTGTCAGAGGAGACTCTGTAGAAGGACAGAGTGCCAGCAGGACAGTCCACATACACTGCTGCTCTGTTAGAGACAGAGGAGGAGGAGGAGGAGGAGGAGATGGGTGTTCGACTGTTATTGTGCCTGACATAACGAGGACCATCATCAGTGCACCACAGACTCCAGGACTGATCATTGTTTCCAAACAAACAGTCACCACCGTGTCCTTTCCTTCTGATGCTTCTGTAACTCACTGATATATAAACGCTTCCTCTCCACTCGACCTCCCAGTAACAGCGACCAGTCAGACCATTTCTACACAGCAGCTGAGGACGAACATCAAATCTGTCTGGATGATCAGGATATGACTGAACCTCCTCCACATGTGTCACCTTCCTGTTGTTGTCAGACAGTTGGAGCTTTGTGTGCACTGTGTTTGTGTCGATTGTGAGTTGACAGGAATCTGATGGAGAGAACAAACACAATCCAGCTGCAGTTATTGATCCATCATCTGTTCATTGATTGACACTTTGATGATGACTCCTGACATGATGAAGATGGTTGAATGTGTGCTGCTTTGTTTTCATGAATCCCATTAAAAACACACTTACACTTCCTCAGACCTGGTCTCAACCATCGGACTCCAGCAGGCTCCACCCTGAAAGGAGGAGGGGGGTCAGAGCAGCACAGTCAGCATGCACACATGGACATTACATGGCTCTCACACACACACTGTTACACACTGAGCTCAAAGCTCGGCTCCACTGTTTTATTCAAAGAAATCTACATTTATTTATCAGCACATTTAAAAACAGCTTGAGCCAAAGTGCTGCACAGAGTAGAGAGAA